>NC_058412.1:91306150-91314808 GCF_002201575.2 Neomonachus schauinslandi | reverse complement strand
ATAGAGAGCCCAGAAATGGACCCTCAACTCTATGGTCAACTAATCTTCGACAAAGTGGGAAAGAATGTCCAATGGAAAAAAGACAGTCTCTTCAACAAATGGTGTTGGGAAAATTGGATAGCCACATGTAGAAGAATGAATCTTGACCATTTCCTTACACCACACACAAAAATAGACTCCAAATGGTTGAAAGACCTCAATGTGAGACAGGAGTCCATCCAAATCCTAAAGGAGAACACAGGCAGCAACCTCTTCGACCTCAGCCGCAGCAACTTCTTCCTAGAAACATCGCCAAAGGCAAGGGAAGCAAGGGCAAAAATGAACTCTTGGGACTTCATCAAGATGAAAAGCTTTTGCAAAGCAAAGGAAACAGTCAACAAAACCAAAAGACAACCAACAGAATGGGAGAAGATATTTGCAAATGACATATCGTATAAAGGACTGGTATCTAAAATCTATAAAGAACTCATCAAACTCAACACCCAAAGAACAAAGAATCCAATCAAGAAATGGGCAGAAGACATGAACAGACATTTTCCCAAAGAAGACATCCAAATGGCCAACAGACACATGAAAAAGTGCTCAATATTGCTTGGCATCACGGAAATCCAAATCAAAACCTCAATGAGATACCACCTCACACCCGTCAGAATGGCTAAAATTAACAAGTCAAGAAACGACAGATATTGGTGGGGATTTGGAGAAAGGGGAACCCTCCTACACTGTTGGTGGGAATGCAAGCTGGTGTAGCCACTCTGGAAAACAGTATGGAGGTTCCTCAAAAAGTTGAAAATAGAGCTACTATATGATCCAGCAATTGCACTACTGGTTATTTACCCCAAAGATACAAAAGCAGGGATCCCAAGGGGTACGTGCACCCCGATGTTTATAGCAGCAATGTCCACAATAGCCAAACTGTGGAAAGAGCCAAGATGTCCATCGACAGATGAATGGATAAAGAAGAGGTGGTATATATACAATGGAATATTATGCAGCCATCAAAAGGAATGAGATCTTGCCATTTGCAATGACGTGGATGGAACTGGAGGGTATTATGTTGAACGAAATAAGTCAAACAGAGAAAGACATGTATCATATGATCTCACTGATATGAGGAATTCTTAATCTCAGGAAACAAACTGAGGGTTGCTGGAGTGGGGGGTGGGGTGGGAGGGATGGGGTGACTGGGTGATAGACACTGGGGAGGGTATGTGCTCTGGTAAGCACTGTGAATTGTGCAAGACTGTTGAATCTCAGATCTGTACCTCTGAAACAAATAATGCAATATATGTTAAGAAAAGAAAAAAAGAAGAAGAAGAAGAAGGTAGCCGGAGGGGAAGAATGAAGGGGGGGAATCGGAGGGGGAGACAAACCATGAGAGACGATGGACTCTGAAAAACAAACTGAGGGTTCTACAGGGGAGGGGTTGGGGGGATGGGTTAGCCTGGTGATGGGTATTGAGGAGGGCACATTCTGCATGGAGCACTGGGTGTTATGTACAAACAATCATGGAACACTACATCTAAAACTAATGATGCAATGTATGGGGATAATATAAGAATAAAAAAAATAAAAAAAAAAAAGGAGGGCATGTTCTGCATGGAGCACTGGGTATTATGCACAAACAAGGAATCATGGAAAACTACATCAAAAACTAATGATGTAATGTATGGTGATTAACATAACAATAAAAATTTTAAAAAAATAACATGCACCAGTGTTACCCTGAAATAAAATAATGGTGTGATCTCCAACAAAAATGGCTCTGCCTGATATAGCTTTTTAGGTTTGGAAAATGTCCATTAGTGTCTGGGGAATAGAATCAGTTTTCTATCCCAGATTAACTGGCATTCCCATCACCTCCAAACACATTCATGTTTTTAAATATATTGATAAAAGATTCAGAGACTCCATGGTGAAAGTTGAGTGTGGGTTTCCAATCCAAAAAGCCAACACTCATGAAGGATTAAGATGGCAAAGAAATCATCATCACGCCCTGCGTGGCCTCTGTGTACTTGTCACTGGATTGCTTTCACTTCAGAACTTCCTTCAAACCATCTCTTCACTTTCACTTGGACAACAGGCATGGGAAGTAGAATTGTCAGGAGGGGGGTTCCAGAGAGGCCGTTGGTTTGCCTTTTAAGCAGGTTCCTGTGTGTAAATCTAAATGAGATTCTGCAGTTCTTACCTGGATGATGTGCTAGGCACACTTCTTGGCATGAAGCCAACATCATCACCTTCGATGAACATTCCTCAGGATTATTATTTCTTGTTTTAAGTGCTGGAAAAAGCCCAGGCTCTGACTGCCAAGGGAAGAGACCGTGTACTTGTAATTAGCCCTTCCTGGACCAGGGCTTTACACATAGGATTGCATTCCGTACTGACACCCATTTTCTGGAGTCGGCATCTCGACCTTTATGTTACAGACGAATGATCTGAGGTTGCAGGGGTTTGAACTCAGGCTTATCTCATTCCAAAACACTTTCTTTTTCCAATGTGCTCTTTAGGACAAGACATTCCCTTTACATGTTTTGCTTTTAACAATTTAAAAAGTGCTTTTGCCATGGTTTCCCTTCACCCTTGTAACAAACCGCAGTGGTTCTATACTATTTTCCTTATTTCACAGATCAGGAACCTGAGGTGTGTGAGATAAGGGGACATGGAAGGGCAGTAAAAGATGAAATCACCCAGCTCCAAATTCTGCACTATGGAGAAGACAGACTAATTTACACCACTTGCCGAATTTTATACCCGGACAGCAAAGTGAGCACAGCAGACAGGTTCCCAGCATATACAGTGAGATTCTAGGATTTCCTTTCTCACACACATACTGTGTTTGCTATATTAAAAGTTGCTCTTCTGTCTGCTGAGAGGCAGGATCTAACCCCCCACCCTCTGCAACGTGAATTTGCACTTGATATATATAGTGGAACTGATGCTCTGCTCTTCTGTGGCTGGTCATTAGAAGCCCTGCAGCCTCCTTCTGGGCTCTGGAACATTGTGTCTGAGAAAGTTCACTCCGGGGCAAGCCAGCCACCACGTACAAAGTTGACCAGCCTTGAGACCACAATGCTGTGAGGAGCCCAAGCCTGGGAAGGGTGTCAGACTGTGAGTGAGGAAACTATCTTGGGAGTGGCTTCTCTAACCCCAGCCACCCTGGTAGATCGGAGACAAATTGCCCAACCCACAAAATCATCAGAAAAATAAAATGGTTATCTTAAGCCACTAAGTTCTGAGGTTGTTTGTTACACAGCAGTAAAGTACTGGGATACACACTGTTCATGGTGATTTTGAGCAAAACCAAACAAGATCTAGAGCACACCGTGTGAATGGTTATTCTCCTCTTTCTCCATTTTCACCCCTTCATCCCTAGCTCAGGACACCAGGAATAAACAATGAATGATCCCACCATGGCTGGTTTGGAGACTGGGGCACTGGTGAGGGAAATGGATCTCTCTTGTATCCCCATCCATGACCTTGCTCTCATCTGTAAATCCAGGTTCTCACTCAATATTGGAACTGTTAGGGGGGTCCAGGCCACTTTGTTATGTTCACTGGATGCAACTATAGCACCATGGGAGAGCATGAAACAAATGGCTTAAATAAATTATCTGTCACTCAAAAAGATACTCTTAGCAGCTGCAGGGGAAAGAACCCTTGTCCTTGCCTCCGTTGAGCCAAAGACACCGAAAGTTACAGAAGCAACTTGAAATTCATGTCCTCCTGATGTTGAGTCTTTTTCTTCTCTAAAGAAGGCATATAAGATCTGAATCTTACCTCTGTGACCTGACGCTATAAATTCTATAAACTTGCTAAATGGGTGATGGAAACTTGGTGCCATCTTGCTACTGAAAGAATCATCATTGTGGTCCTCAGCAGTGGGCAGAAAAAAGGAGGGGTTTTTGCTGCCTTAATAAGTGAGCCAAAGACTGACTTTGATTTATGCCTTTCTCAAGGCTTCACCATGGCAATGAGGACATAACACAGCTATAAATTGGGGAAGTATTATTTGTTTTAATTCCTGACTTTATTTGTGATTCAGTAATGTTATGCTGGTCACACTGTATGGATTTAATATATTTTGGCTTTCCACGTTCAACAATACTTAGCTGTCCACACCATTGTTGTGAACTGGTTTGAGCCTCTCCCCCCAAATTCATATTGAAGCCCTAACCCCTAAGGTGATTGTATTCAGATATGGGACCTTTAGGGACACAATTAAGGTTAAATGAGGTCATAAGGGTGGGACACTAATCCAATGGAACTGGTCCTTAAAAGGAGAGGAAGAGTCACCGGAGATCTCTCTCTTTCTTTGCATGTATACAAAGGAAAGATGTGAGGACAGTGTAAGAAGGTGGCTTTCAACAAGCCTGGAAAAGAGGTCTCACTGACATCAATCCTGATAGCACCTTGAACTTGCCTCTGGAACTGTGCAAAATAAATTTCTGTTGTTCAATCCACTCAGTCTGTCGTATTTTCTTAAGGCTGTGCCAGCAGACTAATACACTTCCATTCTGATTTTTTGGTCAGATTCTATTCTTTTGGAGGGTCAGGGATGAAGTGTTTATAAATTCAGTTTTGTCTTTTCTGCTATTTTGGAATCTGCTCTGAAAATATTTTTATTTCATGATTTTTTTAGAAAAATTCAATTGGGTAGACTCTTGCAAAATACACATTTGGTGGAGTGGAAGTTTGCCTTCAAATATGAGGATATATGGGATCCTTGATGATTTGAAGATCTTTCTTTCAGCTGAGCTATAAGCAGGCACATGCTGTAGAGAAGCTCATTTCTCACTGTGGAACTGGTTTCTGATATGTCTGGGGACTTGCAGATATTTGATTAACCATCCTTTCCTCCTGATGGTAATGTTCATTTCAGTGAATTGTGGACATACTGAATATATAGCAGGAGAGTAAAGAGATCAAAATGCCCTACTATGTTACCTCCCCACACTGTCTGTTTTTAAGATACATTGGGGCCAGACTGAACAATCAGCTGTAGGATGCTGAACAGGATGATTTGAATCAAGGAAGTAAATATTTGGAGACCATTGTGTGATTTGCTTCATAGGGATATGTTTTTATGGGTCCGGAGTGGCATCAAGAAGCTGAAAGACTTGTTAATTGCCATAGTGCTATGGATCTTGGCTGAATATTTGTTACTACTACCAGATGTGTGAGTGTGAAACTCAAGACAACTGAGGTCATTAAATTGCAACATTAGTGTTAGTGAAGAGGATGGTCCTACCCATTCAATTGATTTTCCAGGACTTAGTAACTAGAATCAAAATGTAGGACTGAATTCTAGTCATTTAATATTGCAATTATTTATTAAATTCTGTAAATATTAACATGCAATTTTATTTAAAACATTGTAGGGCAGGCATGGGTGAGCCACTTGGATACTCCTTGAAGAAAGAACTTGCTGACCAGCTGTGAGGAGAACAGATAGCAGGTAATCCCTAGCTGCAGCAGTTTTGGAATCTGCCACTGCATTTGCACTGAGACCTCACACTTTCCCGGCAGCCTCTGGTCAAAGAAGGAATATTCTAGGGTCTGGTTGTTTTTACTCAACACTGGAGCTTCCTTTTATTTTCTCAGGACTACCTTATAAGTTGAGGCTCTTCCTACACAATCTTCCTTCCTCCCTTTACGTTTTTCCCAGATATGAGACCTGCATTATGATCTGAAGACCTCCCTTCCTACTCCTGTTCCCCCCCCCTTATTATTTGCAGGTATTAACCCCAATAAATCTCTTGCACTTATAACTCTCCTTTGGCATTTCTTCTCGAAGGACTCAATTGACATATACTGAATAAGGTAAAATGACTCATATTTTACCTCTGTCTTTCTTAATCTCCTATCTCAGAGCTGCCTGCTGAAGGACCAGGAGAACTATGGAACAACACAGAAATTCAGTTGGGGGCTCTTGTGACTGCATTTGAGAATCAGAAAACAGATTTTTTTTTTTTACTCAATCTAATTCTCTAATCTTAGAGTAACTGGGTTGTTCAAAATTTATTTTGCATCTGAAGTACTATCATGATTATCTTTTGGGTCCTCAAAGTTGTATGACCAAAGTACTATCAAATAGTAGTCTGGGTACTGTGAAGCCAAATAATTCAATCTCTACCTGGATTTCATATGGCAATATTTTAACCATAAATTTCATTATAAAGGAGTTTCACTATGGAAGGACTTACTAATCATGGAATTGCTGTTTTTAGACCCTTGTCTAAAGCAAAGCCTCATTTGTGAATAAATTTTGAGGTCTTTAGAACTCAGTGACAGAATCTGATGTCTGAGAAGTCTTGTAGCCATCACATCTACCACTGAAGCAGGGGCATGGATGATTCATACTTCTGCTCCATTGTGCAGTCCTTCTCTCTAAGGAAAGACAGAATCCTTGGGACTCAAGGAAGTTGAGCTTTAAACACTATCATCAGTGACCACTGCTTTGGATAATGGCAGCAGCCACTCCTGGTAATTCAAAGGCAACATATCAACTTGCATTGTTGGGTTGACCATTAAATCAAAGGGGAAAATTGCAGGTGTGTTAGGTTTCGCAGTTATCCAGGGCTTGATAATTATTAAGGGCTTGATCTGCATCTTGTAGTCTTTTTAGCACCCAGAAGAACACATCATCTGCTAAAACAAGTTGAAAAAGAGAAGATGGTTAGGCATATATGATTTAATATTTCTAAAATTACAATTAAGAATAGTCAAGATGCTTGACCATAGGAATCCTCTCTTGTTTGGGTGGGGAAAGTTATTATGAACTGATGATCAGTCGATATTGCAAATATTAAAATGTGATTTAATTTCTAAAATTTGCATATAGTAACACAAGCTGATGGCTAGCATAGTTTTCCAACACTAGGTGGAAATAAAACCTCTGAAATAAAAATCTTGTCTCTTTCTAGCTGTGTGATTCTGGACACGTTAATGAACCTCTCTGAAGCTCTGTTTTCTCATGGTAAAGACAGTGACCCTGGTATCAGCTTATGGAACTGCTGTGAGAAATACATGCTCGAAGGGAACTTTGCACAGACGATTCCAGACATGAATAGAGGTGATGGTGGCAGTGAATGGAATACAAAAATGTATACAAAATATTGGAAAATTACTTGAAGCCTTATTTACAGTACCCATTTGGTTTATTGAAACCATTTTTTAAACTGAAAATATAAGAAATTCTAGCCCAGTCAAGTAATAAATGTTATTATAAATTCTGAATTAGTAGGATTCATTGAATATGGTAAATGGGGTACATTGAAAACCTTTAAGATGATCATTAAACTTATTTGAAGTATTTACTGTTGCCTTTGGTACATAATTGTGAATAAAGGTATGTTTCTCAAATATTTCTAAAGTAAATACAGTTAACTCCATCTCCCTAAACCTCAAGTGCATTAATAAATCTGCTCAGTGTTGCTTTTTTTAATTCTGAGAAGAAATTTTGAAGATCACATTGAAATAGAGCCAGATAGTCAGATACGACTTTTCACATTAAGTGAATGCTCATAATTTACTTTATCCTGAAGCAACCACAAGAGCAGAAATCATGGTGAATGGCCTCCAAGAACATCGGATCCAAATAATTTCAGGGGTTTTATGTTCTGTCAAACATTTCATCAAATGGCATGAGAAACATATCTTTCATGTCCTTTTCATTTTTAAAACGGCTGTATCTTTTACATTAGAGGAAAGTAGTTTTGATATGTGTTTTAAATTACTGCATATAATAACATTCTTTTCTAGAAATGTATCTTTTCCTTGTTTGAGCCAATGCAAAGGATTTTTTTTATAAGCACAGTTGATTCATTTAATTCTCTTTCAAATAAAACTTTTAAAATCTGAAATCACTCTCTTCTATTTTAAGTAAAACAAAGAAACAGTTATGATTTCAGGTGCCTAAGACATTTTCAGCTTTTTCTACTGGATGGAATTTTTTAAAATTGATGAATAGGTAACATATAGTAGTCAAGATGATAACTAATCTGATTTGAAAAAAAAGAAATGTGGGCTTGTGTAGCAGAAGAATTGGGAAATGTGTTATCTAAATATGTCATGGGATATATTGACTTTAATCTGTAACATATGTGAAGTTTAATCATTAAGCAATGAATTCCTTTTCTGAGGTTTATATGGTGAATATCAATGAATATAATATTTTTTGACCTGAATGAAATGCCCAAGACCAATCTCTCAAGATTTAATTACCCACTTAAAAGTCCCTAGGGTTTTTGAAGGAAGGCTTGAGACCCATAGATCATGCTCCTTGAGCATGATCTTGAATGCATTGGAAGGTGAGGCCAGTACCTTCAGGGTCAACCCTATCTAGAATTTTGGAGTGGGCGTTGCCCACCCTCATTTATTGGTGCTCATTGCAGATCCCACAAACCTAAGGTGCCTTACCTCTTCATGATAATGATGATAATTAAAAAATAATAATAGAATAAAATAATAACATTAACTTTTAATTAGTGTGTGTAGGCACCATGTGAGATATTTAATATAAATGATCTCAAATTTCCACTTCTTCCTCCCTCCCTTCCCTCCTTCCTTCCTTCCTTCCTCCCCTCCCTCCCTCCCTCCCTTCCCTCTCTCCTTCTTTCTTTCTTTCTTTCTTTCTTTCTTTCTTTCTTTCTTTCTTTC
>NC_058412.1:91283917-91306140 GCF_002201575.2 Neomonachus schauinslandi | reverse complement strand
TTCTTTCTTTCTTTCTTTCTTTCTTTCTTTCTTTCTTTCTTTCTTTCTTTCTTTTTCTTTCTTTCTTTCTTTTTCTTTCTTTCTTTCTTTCTTTCGCTGAGTCTTATTACAACCCACTATAAGCCAGGTCCTGGCCAAGTTCACAGCAGTGAATGAGTCCCTCACAGAATTGATACCACATTGGAGTGGGGAAACAGCCAGTAGCCCACAGAGAAATAAGCCATAACCACACTGTGAGACTGGCGCAGTGGCAGAACCAGACAAGGTCATGGAACAGGGAGAAGTGGAGGTTCAGGGTGGGTCTACCTTAGATAGAATGATCAGGAAAGGCTTTTCTAAGGAGATGCCATCTGATATAAGGCTGGAAGGACCTGGAGGAGCCACCCTGAAGGAATAGCAGGTGCCTTTCTCTGAGGGAGGATGGAGCTTGCACATGTAAGCAAGAGAGATGAGGCCAGGGAGGTTGGAGGGTAGTGCATGAGAGAGATGGTGTGGCCAGGTAGAGCAGGGTGATGGGAGGGTGGTGATGCTGTGGCTTTGGGGCCATGCTCAGGACTTTGGATATTCTTTAAAGAGGACTCATGGGAAGCACTGAAGGACTGAAAGCTGGGTGACATGAGTTGACTTAGGGTTTTAAAAGATTCCTCCATCTGCAATCCAAGATGAAGAGCAGGGGAGGGACTGGTAATAATGGGAAAACTTCCAATCAGGAAAGTCCTGTACTGCCGTCCATGATCACAGTGGTGGGAACCCTGGGGCAGCAGGGGAGATGGAGGACAATACATGGTTTGGAAGTTCAACTGACATGACTGGCTGGTGAAGTCAACACAAGGGATGCCAGAAGGAAGGGTTTCAGCCTTAGCAACATGGCCAATGAGGTGTGTGTGAAATTTGGAATTTTAAGGATGAAGTGAAGGGGATTTATTTTCAACATATTAATTCTGAGATATCATTTAGACATCCAGTCTGAGATTTCAAGCTGGCATATTAGATATGGGTCCACTATGCCTTATCCACAATTCAAGAATCCATAAATCTTTAAGAAATGAAAAAATCTGTAAAATCTGTAAATCTGTAAATTCTGTAAATAACATTCTTTTCTAGAAATGTATCTTTTCCTTGTTTGAGCCAATGCAAAGGATTTTTTTTTATAAGCACAGTTGATTCATTTAATTCTCTTTCAAATAAAACTTTTAAAATCTGAAATCACTCTCTTCTATTTTAAATAAAACAAAGTAAAATCTGACTAGAACCAACATGAGGCTCCTGACAATACTGGTTTAACCCCCTGAGAATGTTTAACCCCCTGAGAATACATTTGAAGCACAGGTATTAATATATTTAATTACAGGGTGATTTCCTAGACCCCACTGGGGGTACAATGTGCCATGTACAACAGATTAATTTTCTAACATCCCTAAGGTTGAAACACCTTTGTCTCTCCCAGTCATGCCTCTGGATTTTGCATACATCTGTGGATTTCTATAGAAGTTTGTAAGTCAGTGGAAAGGGCAAACATGTTTGGATCTGGACCCTCAAGGGACAAGGAAAGGGGGATGGATTTGGAAAAGTCATGATCACTTTCTTAAGTTTTTTTTTTTTTAAGGTTATAAGCCGAGTTTCAAATATTTAACTATTTAACATTATTCAAAGTCCTGGTTATTAGTGGCTTTTATTTTTTTTTCTTAAGTTTTTAATGAGATTTTCAGCAAGAAAGCCCTGATTGAAAACTCCAGCATGCCCTGAAAAACTGGTGGGACGATGTAAGCTTTGCCTGGGATCTCTCTACAGAGTACCATCAGCCCTGGCAACCAGTCAATTAAGCTTAGTGCCTATACTTCAACTTGGCAGGAGAAAGCGTGCCTTCAGATTCCATGACCTTATTTTAATGGTCCAGCCTATCCCTTTGACCAGAACTTTTAGGGACTGCTTTTTATGGTATCTGGTTACTAATCCATGTCTCTCAATTGTCACCCAGTGAGACATTTTGGAAAAAAAAAATGAAATGAGGTCAGTAAGTTGGATAAATCATATGTGGTGTTTTGTTTTTAAAATATGCTTCCCCACCCATATTTAATATGTGCTAATTTTACGGCAATTTGAAAATACAGAAAAGACTACAAAGAATAAAATGAATATTACCTACAATCCCATCATGGAGAAAACCTTTGTGGTATTTTGGTGTTTTCCTTCCAGTTTTTGTCTTTAAATGTTGGCTCTGAATCTATGTATTTCTGTATTCACATAGCTGAGGTATTAGAGTATATTCAAGTTTGTGTTCTGTTTTTCTTTCAATATTCTCAGATTGTCATGTTTCATTCTCACTAAAGAAGCCTAAAAATAAAACGAGGGTGCTGATCTGTTAGTTCACGCTGAGGACTGGACAACCAGCCTCTCCTCCCTGAGCCAGTGCACACATTACACATGCTGCCAAGAAGCTCCATGAGTACAAAAAAAACCAGAATAGAACAGGAACATAAACATTATTTCATGGTGGCATCCGTGGGACCTATGCCTTCCTTAAACATTTCTCTCCCTTGGCTTTGTTTCCTATCTTTCATGGTTTTTTGTGACTCTCTAATTCATGTCTTGCTATATATCTGATTTTTTTTTTTCCTTAGGATAAATAGTTTGAAGTCAAAGACCTAGGTCAGAGACCATTAACTTTTAGTTTGAATTTTTTTTCATTAGAACATCTTTCTCATGAAATGATATATTGGCATTATAAAATTTGGAAAACACAGAAAAAGGAAAATGAAAATATAAACCACAAATACTCCCATCACCTAGAGAAAATGGTCACTCCTGTGCCACGGGTAGTCCCCTAAGATTTTGTGTGCCTGCATTTCTGCTTCTTTTGTTCATATTACTTGCTGTTATATTGTTACATTGGTTCTTTTTTCCCTTTATCTTTAGATATTATTTGAAAACTGATTTTAATGGCCCTCTCATTCTTCCAACTCATAATATATCTGGCCATTTCCCTTCCAGTGGGTCTACTGAGCTGTTTTTCAACTTTTTGCTATCTCAAATACTATTGTCACAAACATCCCCACATTGAGTCTTTGAACCTCTTCCAGCCTAATCCCACCATCAGGACTGAGGGCACTGAAACCAGGGAGAGGGAGAGGGGCTTCTTCAGGCTGCTGTCAGCATATTTGTGTCTGCTGGGCAATTGCAACTGCAAAGAGGTTCTTCTCTAGGTGTATGGATCACAAAGACATGTTTCCTCTGAGAAGACTGATTATAGAACAGCTCCACTTTCTTAGGGCTGGCACAGCCTCACCAGGCACACAGCTGGATGAACAGAGTGTGGGTTAGATTTGTGGACCCACCTTCTTGGCCATGTGCTTTTGTTGCAGTAGACAACCTGTCCAACCTTACATAACTGTTGTGCCACATGTGACTTTTTTTTCCAAAGGCACAGAACTGTGAGTAAATGGCAGAGCTGGTTGGCAGATCCAAAGATGATCAACTCCAAATCTATTGTTCCTTTAGCTATCTATAGCCACCCTCCCAACCAGATCAAGAAGCCAGCGAGCTAGGGTTTCTGTACTTCCTTATGCATGATATTCATGACATGGCACTAATCGGAGTACATTTAGTTTTTGAAAAAGCCGCCATCACAGGATTATCTAAATATTCCATTCAGGCAATCACATGTATTGTCTGGTTTTCTAATTTACCCAAACTTTATAAAATAAAAATCTGAAGTTATGGGCTTCAGTTAAAACACACACACGCACACACACACACAACAAAAAACAACTAAGCTAACTGTGGTCTTTAGGATTCTTGGAAAATGTCCCCTCAACCAATTCAACTGGGCAAACTGTTAGAAATAACACACATTTTGAACACGACCTTAACATTCATAATACATAAAGTGAATAACTTTAAGTCAGTTACTTGAGGGTCACTGCTGTTTTTGACATCCTACCAGGATGTTCTGGAACTTTATCCTGACCTAGTCACAGTTTTCCTTTCAAAATTTGGAAAGCAGCTTTCCACCCGAAGGCAGACAGAGGATGAGAAAATGACAGTGAAGTGAGAACTGAAGACTTAACGTGTCCATTTTACGTTCTTTAAACCAGTCCTCTCTACTGCGTATTTTGGCACATGGTTTTTAGACAAATGTTAGTTGATCTTTGCAAAGTTGGAAGTTGATTCAAAGCCAGATGTTCAGAAATAGACTGAGAGGGCAATTGTAATTTTTCATCCCTTAATTTGTGTACAGGAACTTCATTGTAAAAATTGTTCTAGACTGATGGATGTCATTGAAAATTGGGCAAAAAGCCTGGCTCTGGTGGAGAATCCCTGGGATTATTTATTTATTTATTTAAGATTTTATTTATTTTTTAGAGAGCGAGCGAGAGAGAAACAGCATGAGAGGGGAGAGGGTCAGAGGGAGAAGCAGGCTCCCCGCTGAACCGGGAGCCGGATGTGGGACTCGATCCCAGGACTCTGGGATCATGACCTGAGCCGAAGGCAGATGCTTAACCATCTGAGCCACCCAGGCGCCCCCTGTGATTATTTATTAAAAGTGCCTTTGCAGCACCAGCGGGACAGAGTCTGAAACATTCCTCTGGGCCTGGCGCTGGTGTCAAGTGGACTTCCTCTGCATTCCCTTTGAACTTTTTATTTCGAAGTAATCTCAGGCTTAAAAAAAAGTTGAGAAAACAGGGCAAAGAATGTTCCTGTATCTTCACCTGTATTTTCCAAATTTTAACACATTTCCTATATTGTTCTCTCTCTGTCTCTCTGACTCTGTATCTCTTCAGTTCATGCTTAACAAAACCAGGAATGTTCTCTCAGGTAACCATGATATAATATCAAAATCGGGAAAATAATGTGATACAATACTATTATTTAATCTATCGTCTTTATTTTAATTTTGCTTGGTGGACACTACCCCAACCAGTGAGCAAAGTTGACATCACCCCTAATGGGGCAGACTGACCACCTTAGTCTGTCATGTGATGTCCTGAGAGGGACACAGCATCACATCTGCGATGTTCTTTCAAAAATGCATAAGCTGCATCCCTTCTTGAGGAAACACCAGACAGACCCGCAGTGAGGGGCATCCTGTAACACAGCTGGACAGGACTCGTCACAAGTGCCAGCGTCACTAATACAAAACAAACAAGTAGCCACTTCCGCGAAAACGAAAGGGAGAAGCTGTTGCAAATGAACAGCCAGGGCAGCTCTATCACTAGGGATTGTTCGAGCAGATGATTAACCTAATGGTTTAACAACTGGATGGGGTCCCAGGAAATCAAATCCTCACTAATTTTTAAGGAACTGAACTGGCACTTAGCACAAACACATGCACACTTGGTCCCCCGTGAGGCGGGGCAGACAGCTTTGACGCGCATGTGGACAGTGCCCTGTAAGCTGTCAGCCTGCGGGTTTGACCGGCAGGCTCAGCCCTGTAGCCCTAGCGCCCGATCGCGATCGCGCCAGGGAGATCTGCGCTGCAGCCGGCGGAGGCCGGGGGCTGGGGACCGGCGGGGCCCCGGGACAGAGGCTTCGCGAGCGGTGTGGGTGCGTGCGCCCGCCCAAGGGACCCCGGGCTGCGCGGGTACCGCGCGTCTTGCCTCTGGCCCCGGAGCTGGAGCGAAACCATGCCCGGGGACAGCGCGCAGCTCAGGCATCAGAGCTTCCCTTTTCCTATCACGGTGCTCTGAGAATGATCAGATTTGTTCAGCGCAATAACCAGGAAATTTAGGGGCATTTATAGAGCACTTGGTGAAATTTTCATGACATGTTCTTTATATTATATAATTATGATAAGAAAAATAAAATACGACCCTTTTAGAAAAATTTTAAACATATATTTAGTATAAATCTTCCACATGAAATAGTTTCCATCCCCTCCCCCAACTCTTTAATGAGAAACTTGAACTTGCCCCTGTGATCTGACTTTAACTTTGTCAGGTTTTATGCTTGATACGGCTTTATGAAATTCCTCATCAGCCTCAAAGCCAGATTTCTTGGGTCTGAAGCTTGTTATACAATTTCAGAGAGTGGGGAGACTTTAAGAAAATAGAAAATAACCAATATCAAACCAGGTAGAAAAGTTAGTATTTACTTATAATGAGAAAACAAGTCATAATAAATTCCTGGAGGCTTTGAGATAGAGGGCTCTCTCCTCTACAATATCTTTAGGCCTGTATCAGAACAGAAAGCTTTCTGTTTAACATCTGGGTTCCCCTCCCAACCCAGAATATTCTATAACTCCTGGCAACTCTGGCAATACTCACAGGGACTGGTGAAAGTGAGGCACCCTGGACCTCAAACTCGATTAGCTCCACAATAATTGCACCATTTTATAGTCACTGTAAATAAGACTGTTTGTTGACTCAAGTAGGTAGTACAAAATGGCCATTGTACCTCCATTAAAAAATGTACAACAGTTGAAATATTAGATTCAAAAGCTCCTGCTTTTCTTTAATGGAAAAGTGAACTGTTACAATTTCTTATGATAATGAGCGTGGATTTCCAATCCACTCAATTTCTATGTATCAGATGAGGACTTTGAAAGAGTGACAAAGCTCTGTTTTGTAGGACCCACGTGTCCAGTTATAGCAGGCATCCTGCAGCTGGTTTGGATCAAAAGGGTACTTCGGCCACTTTGTTTCTGATGTACTAGAGCTGAAGTGACACTGGAGAGGACAGCCCACAGACCTCCCCACTCCCAGCTCCTGGGGATGCACTTACAGCCCCAAGGCCTCCTGGGGCTCCTGTAACACAGCCTCTCCCACAGTTGTCCCTGTCCTGCTCTCCTAGGCATAGCCTCAACCTACACGAGCACCTGGCAGGTGGGTGGGCATAGACTTGGCTCCAGCAAGGATGCCATTCATCGTATGGGGACTCCAAGGCAAACCAAATCCTACTTCCCTTGGGCTACTGTCCTACATGCTCTAATCAGGCCGCCTTGGGGTCAGATTCAACCAACCACACCTTCAACTGAGGGGATAGAGGTACAACAGGGTGTGGGAAGCTTTGCTAGTGCTTTGTCGTTGCAGAAGGCTAGGTCAAAAATCACAGAAAATGTACGTGCAAGGGTTTTTTAAAATGGTCAAGCAGTCTCAGATTTCTGGTCAAGATTTTTGGGATAGAAACTCTAAGAAGAAGTGCCTTTGATGTAGAGAAAAAGAGCAGCAACAGAGTAAAAGAAAGAAGTAGCTTTAAACAGATTGCCAAATTCTGACGGTGAAAGAGAAATGCTATTTTCCAGCAGTTTCCATCCCTCTATTGCAGGATGGCATAAAGGACAGTCTGTGACTTAGGGCAAGTGCCAGCCAGTTCGGGCAAATCACTTCGGTGAGTCTTGCATCGTTTGTAAAACCAGCTTCACAAGAATCCTATCTCAGCCGTTAAGAAGATCAAATGTGAGAGGTTCTTTGTAAATGGTTGGGGAAGGTTTGTGTTTATTTTTCTCTTTATGTGACTGTAGAAATGTCTGCTGTTCAAGTTCACCATAGTAGACCATTGATAAAAGCCACACATTTTTATTATTACAACTCATTTAACTCCCGAAATAAACACCTACCCCCGCTGAATCCCTTGAGAAGAGCTGAGAGAATAATGTTCTGTCTCCACCTCTCCATTGTGGTGATCATTTTCACACAGGTTTACCTGAGTATCCGGAACAGACTAAAAGGGGGGAGAATCACAAAAATGCCACATAGTCGCAGCCTTAAGCAACGTGTAAGGATGAGAAAATATTTGTAGAGAGAATGGTTGACTTCTTCACAGATTAATGGCACATATCTATCTCTGTACTGTTTTTGTTTTCTTTTATATGTATCTACTGTAGCACTAGCTGGGGGAGTCACTTTTCCCTTTTCCCAACCCTCTGGGTCTCAATCTAGCTCCTGCCCTGCAGGCACCCCCGCCCCCAAACTGCATGCCCAAAATGGCTCCTCAATTTGCCGTTCCCAAGGGGCTGGCTCTGAGCTCGGTTCTCATTTCTTCCCACGTCAGCCTGGATTTATACAGCCTTCCTGCAGGGTTTCCTGCTCCACGCTGCTGCAGAGTGTTCTCGAACTTGCCACAGTTTAATGGCCAAACCTCATATTTAAAATATATGGATACAAAGAGAGGAAAATAAATAATTCTCAATAATAGGCCGCTGAGACCTTGCAGTGGTGTCGGTCTGAAACTGCGGACAGTTGAAGTCTCGGATATTTAAATTGGAACCTAAAGGGCAGTGTGGCTTTGCTTCGGGAAGGCCTTTGTGTGACTCTCCTGCCTCTTTTGGGTCTTGGAATGAAGAAGACCCTCAGACAGAATTTTGGTTAGAAACCCGAAGCCAACAATGGCCTCCCAAGAGCATTCCCTTCGCCAAAGGTGAAGTGAAAGTGCAGGAACTCCACATTTTCAGAAACTGTTCATATACGATCACCGATCACCATCTAAAATGAAATAACAAATGCAGCTGTCCTCCTTCCCCGTCAGCTTTTCAAGAATTTACCAGTAATTTAGCCAGATTTTTAATTGTCACGTTACAGTAAACAACACGAATAAGGAACACAAGCATGTTAAAAATGAGAATTTTAAAAGTTTTTTAATTTGAGGGAAAAATGGTTTACACACACACAGATGAAAAAGGAAAAGAGGTTTATTTTGAATCAAATATAAATTTTGTCCAGATACATTGGATATTTTCTTTCAAATCCTTAAATCCTTATTGATATATATATATATTTCTATATATATATCTAATTTGAGGCAGAGTACCTGTATATGCATTGTTAGAACAGGAAAAAACAGTATACTGAAAGTAAACAGAATGCAATGGTTTTTCTTCATTTTTTGAAGTAATTTTTTGGTACTAGCTCTCCCGCAACAATTTCCATCTGCAACTTTATCTTTAGAAGTTTTAATTAGTTTTTAATTTCACCACTTGATTTTGATGAGTGCTGTTGGCAATGGATTCAGATGGCAGGGGACAGGTTTAATCAGTTGCAAGTGCCTCCTATAACCTTCAGTTTGGGAAGTAAATAGGAGGAGAACAGAAACTCAGTGGCACATTCTCTTCTCTTTCAAACATATGTTCTTATTTAATAAATTCTCTCTCAAATAAAATAAGCCTATAGTTATTGGCGGTCAGTTTCATGTAATAGGAGCTACTACAATTTCCCATTTAAAAAAAATAACAAGACTGCAATAAAACAAACAGTGAGTCACTTTATTGGGTATGAAGTAATAAACCAGTGGTTATAATGATAACTTCTATGACGTGCTTTAGAGGAAAACAACCTCAATTATTTTGTTCAGTTTGGGGCAAGACTTCTCAGCTTTGTGGTACAGAAAACAGATAGGTGATCAGATTCCGTCACTGCTCCGTGTTCTTACAGTGACTGGAGGTCTTGGCTCTCGGCAATTATCGCAACCATAATTAATTCATAAAGAAGTGTGTCATGTGTTGCTTAATGTCTCGATCTTCCATAAAACTCTGCAGAGGGGCAAGAACTAGTCGGCTTAGGTAGCTGAATTCCTGCATGCATACATGAATGGTTGGCATCCATGTGTGGAAGAAAGACAAAAAGAATGGGGGAAGAAAATAGAAGGAAAGAAAGAAGAAAGGAAAAGACAAAGAGAGAAAGCAACTGAAAAAGAATGAAAGAAAGGAATGATATAGACAAATAAGAAAAGAGGAAAAAAGAAAGAAAAGAGAGAGAAGAAAGAAGGCTCTTATGTATTAGCAACCTACTGTCTTGAGATTCTGCCAAGCTTAGTTTACTCTTCACAAGATCTATATCAAATAGGTATTTCTAACTTTGCTTATCTTGTAAAGGCAAGTAAACCACAGCACTAGTAAAGGGTTCTAAAGCCTGCTTCCAAAGCTCCTTCTGCTGCACCTTGCCGCCAGCATTCCACAGCCTCCCATGATGCAGAGGCAGTAAATGAAAGCAAAGGCATTTCAACCATAAAGTGTTGCTGAGTGCTGGATGTTGGGACGTCCCTCATCCCTGTGAGTTCACAGGGCTGGAAACCCACAGGGTGACCCATCCCGGGTATCAGAGATGAAGACTGAACATCATTACTCCTGGCAGGAACAATACTTTGCGGACAACCAGAGAACTGTTGCTGGACACGGGTTCTAGTCCCCTGGAAACTATATTGAACACCCGGCGAAATTCTCTTAAAGAAGCAATAATTCGCGGCTGGATATTAACCAGATCTATGACATACAGTACTGCCACATCATCTTCTCATTTCGCTCGCTCTAACCCTGCAGAACATTTCTAATACAGCAGGGGTGTTTGGTGAAATACGACTTTCTGATTGAATGAATTCCTGCAGGCCCCCGTGATAAACAGCAGTTCAAGCACACTGTGGCTTTTAATGAGGGACAAGTGCTAAAGCCTGCAGATGAGTTTGTAGCACACATGCCTTTGTTTGCAACCCCCTTCCCTTCCCTGGTTCCCCAACCAGATTTATCTGTTTATTTTTCATCACGTCTGACTGTGACCAATAGTTTCTGTATGGCAAACATCAGTGCTTTTGCCTGCCTTGTAACATTCTATTTTTGCTCTCACTTTGCTCTCAGATACCAAACTATTTTTGCCTTTAAGGCAGTTTTATAGAAAAGAAGTTTTAAAGAAACATTTACTGTGTGGCAGGATTGATATAAGCCTATTGACATGGAATAGTTGAAGTCTATACACCTTATCGCTTTGGTTTCCACCTTCTTTTTATTATCCTTTTTTGGTTCCTATTACTAACATATTTCATTTTCTTCCAGTGTATTTTTCCAGTACTAAAGCTATGCTTTTTTTAGGTCTACCTAGAAAATGTTCAGTTACATCATTTGCACAAATATGTTGATGTTAACATTGAAAAACCTCTTTGCTTGCAGTTGTATATTTTATTTGGCTAAAAATGGCTCATGTCTAATACATTACATGTCCTTTGGTGATACTATTTAAGCGAGAAATTCCAAAACTCACAAATACCGAATAGCCAAAAGTTTCAAAGCTGTGCATGAACACTAAACATGCCATATATCTCCTCCTTTTCCAAACAGAAATAGATTTCTCTCTGATTTGTTTGATAAATTTGACCCAAGATTTCCATTTGGAGTTATTGGAGTTCCTACTGTTTTTCTGTGTGTTGGTGGGCCAAGGCCTAATCACCCTGAAGCCCCACGGAGGCCATAAATTACAGCGATGAGGTGAAGCTTTGTATTCCTTCGGCTACAGAAGAAGGGCTATTTTGCTGCAGCCTATTTTGACAGGCATGAATTTAATTCATTGTTTTATGACAGATGGGAAAATTGTACATGCTCATAGTACTGATTTATGGTCATTTGGGTCTGGAGGATTCTATAATTTGCAACTAATGTGAAAACAGATGGATAGGCAGACACCAAAGGTTAGGCTGACCCGTGGGTTCTCTTCCCTGGTTACAAATGGCGTCCATATGCGTCCAATCTCTCTGGGTGAGGTCTTCGTCGGGATGGCCAGACTCTGTAGAGCCCGCTGCACTTCTTTTTTCTCTTCCTGAGTAAGTCAGTGAAAGTGAAATTTGGGGAATATTTCTAAGCCTCAGTATTTCAAGAATTGTTCTCCGCCTTTGGAGCCTGTGGGATTCTTCTTTTTCTTTTGTTTCTTTTCAAATTAAAAAGCACTTTTCTAAGGTATATGCAATATGTTCATTAGTATCCAAACAAGTAATACCATTTAAAGGCATCAGTGGCTGTTTTCATTCCAATTGACAAATTTATTTTAATAGAATGATTGATTGAAAACCAGCAGTTGGGGAGTTTCAAAGGAAATACCTTGAGCTCGGGACAGGCATGTATTTTTGTGAGAAATGAGTTTGTGCTTAGATAAATGAATTTCTACTTTATAAATGATTTTGCGTTTTTAGAAAATAAGTGGATTATCAGGTGAAATTGCTTGGTTGATGCTAAAAGTATTTAATACGTTTTTGACTATTAGATGATTTCTCCAAAGAAGAAACAGCAATGATTATATCTCTTTTTGAAGAAAGAAAGAAATTTTAGACCTTCAGTAAAAAGGTAAATCTATAGTTAATTTTAGTTGAATTGATACTTGTAAATTCATGTAAAGATATAACATTAAGAAATCATATATTTTGTTATTGGTTACCATCTTCAATTGGCATAACATTATTAACTTTATTTTATAACATTTCAATATTAAATCTAAACAGGTTATTAATTTTAGTTCTGAAGATGGAATAAAGTTATGCTTAATTCCATTTCATTTTGCAAATTGGAAATGTAGAGTTCCAATCCTGAAACTAGGAATAGAAAATTTAAGTATAATTAAGGGCTGGTTTAGTCTTGACGAAATCAACATTTTGACAATAAAAGTCAGAAGGCATAGTGTTTTACAGTGTTAAAATATTGCTTTGTTTTATTCTGATTTAAAATTGCATGTTAGCCAGTCCAAGGGCTACTCCTGAGGTTTAACCAACACAAAACCATCCGTTGGTCCGATTAGCAGGACATTGGCAACTTCGTGTGGCTCTGTGAAGATGGCAGTATTAAACTCACTTGACACACCCACCTTTGTATATTTACCCTTGGAAGGGGAAAATTTAACTCACTGGTAACTAATTTTAAGTGGCATCTAGAAAAAAATAAGCCAGCCAAACCAAATTAAGTGTTTTCCTACAGCTGTGGTCTACTTAACCATAAGCTCCTCTTTAATCACTGAAAGAAAATCATGTGCATGTACTTTTAAATGCTTCACTTCCTGAAGGAGCTTCAGGCTGGAGATGCCATTTCTATTTCAGACAGTAGCTACCACCATCTCATTGCTGGGTCAGATGTGTGTGGCCTCATCAGAAGATACCAAAAAGAATCATGTGAAAGTCAGAGAGATGAGAAAGGCCAATATCTGACCTTAAAAAACTTTCTCTTGGCCCAAATGTTTAATATTCATTAAGTGTTCAGATTGTCCATATAAGAGCAGACTTATTTGCAATGTCACTTGACAACAAAACAGGTATACACGGGGTGTTATATGTAAGTGGCAAATCACTAAATTTTACTCCTGAAACTAATATTACACTATATGTTAACTAACTAGAATTTAAATAAAAACCCGAAACATTAAAAAAAAAAACAGGTAGGAGAGATGTCTTTTTATTGTGTATTTTAAAAATGGCTGTGGTAAATTTCACACATGTATTCATGTCAATTGCATGGATAGGGCCATATTTCAACCCCACCAATGCTGGGAAATGTGGGAAGGCGACCACTGGGCCACCTTGTTGAGGCATCACCCATCCCTGCTCCTAACCATCCTGCACCTACACCTGTCCCTGCCTGCACTTCACTTTCGTTCATCATCCAGAGCTTTCTCTCCTCCCCAACCTCTTCAATTACTCAGTGGCATCAGTGTTAGGGGTTGGATGGTGATCAAGAGCTCCAGGAACCCTGATTTTGTGGAGTGCATGGTCTCCCTGGAAGAATTTAGCTCTCCCCAAATTCCCTAGGGCATATATCTTCTAACCATTTGCCCTCTTAGGTGGTTGGTTATTCCCATCTTTCTCTTTCACTAGGGATCTCACTTGATTATATTAACTTTTTGAAATCTATTACCTACCTCAGTGCCTGGGACGTTAACAGTTGTTCAATAAAAATTAATTGAAAGTTAGATATTTGAAAGAAAACCAAAGTCATCTCTATAATGATTGCAAACAGTCAGGCTGCATGAAGTAAAGTAAAAATAAATCCATAACATATACATACTAAAAAAATGGTTTCAGTAATAACTTATACAAAGAAACCAATTTTATATTTATTTATTTTTTTTAACTATTGCTTACATTTGTTTTTTATTGCTCAAATAATGCATAGTTACATCCTTATTGGCAGCATTTCCTGCAAGTCACACAAAGTAAAAGTCAACTTCTCTGACTTCCCCCTTTTCTCACATTTTTCTTCTGAGGGCACCAAGATTCACAGTTTATGAATAATCTCTCATACTTTCTCCTTTATATTTACAAAAACTTATATGGAATATATAGGTAAATCATTCTATCTTGGTTTGTATATTTTTGTTTCTAACTAAATAGAAAGCTAACACTTGCAATATGCCTGGGATTTTTCTAAGCGCTTAATATGGTTTACTTCATTTGATGATCAGGACAACCTTTTGCAATAGGTACTGTCATTGCACTTGTCTTATGAATGAGAAAACCAAGGCCAGGGAGGTTAACTGACATGCCCAAGGCAGTGAGTGATGCACGAGGGCAGGTAAGCAGGCAGTCTGGATCCAAAACCTACACTCCGAGACCATGCCAAATGAATGGCTTTGCAGTATTTTTTTTTTCCACTTGATAATATGTCTTGGATTTTTCTCCATGTCAACATAGCTCAATTTAAAAATTACTAACTAGTATTTCATAACATGGATGTATTCTAGCTTATTTTGCCATTCCTGCATCCATGAATATTTAGAGTGAGTCCAGTCTTTCATTATTATAAATTTAAAACAAATATTCTTATATACTCTGTGCAAATGTGGCAGTGTTTCTGACTGATATACGTAAAAGTGAAATGCGGGGCCAAGGGGAATGTGTATTACATCTTAATAGATGCTGCTAAATTTTGATCCAAAAAGACTACCATTACTTTCATTAATCAACATTACCTTTTTTTTTAAATGTTTTGAGTGTGAAGGATCTAAAAGAGATAATTGATAGTTCTAATTTGTATTACTCTAATTGTATCAGATTTTTTTTCCATTTTCTTATTGATTTATAGAGGTTCTTTATATATTGTGGACACTGGACACTTTATATATTCTGGATACATTGACATATATTGTTAATATATTTCCTCATTCTATTACTTTTCCCTAAACTTTGTTGACTCCTATTTATCGTTCCACTGTTTTAAATATTTATGGGAAAAAATACTTTCTGTGCTTTTTACATGTTTAAGAAATTCTCTTCTGCCAGACAGTTTTAATTGGACATTTTATTATAACACAATTGCATTGATATTTGTTTCATTTTTATCTGCTTATTTACATATAAATATTATTCTGGAATATATTAATGTGTATAGTGTAAGTAGAGATTTTTTTCCTACTCAATTTCCCTGGTAACAATTATTGAATAATTCTTCAGTCTCTTACTGATCTGATTTGCTACAAGTTTAATAATTGCTTTATTCTCCTAATTGTAATAAAATTAGCAAATAAAAAACATACAGATAAGACAAAAATTACCAGTAATCACAATACTTTAAACTACTTGTAGGGGTGCCTGGGTGGTTCAGTCAGTTAAGTGGCTGCCTTTGGCTCAGGTCATGTTCTCGGGGTCCTGGGATCAAGCCCTGAGTTGGGCTCTCTGCTCAGTGGGGAGTCTGCTTCTCCCTTTCCCTCCCCATCTCTTTGTGCTCTCTCTCTTTCTCTCAAATAAATAAATAAAATCTTTAAAAATAATAAAAAGTAAACCACTGTGTAGTATTTAGATGATTTCTCTTCATGCATAATATTGGTTTATATGGCTAATATTTTATCCAGCCCCTTCTCACCATATAATAAACATTTTAATATATCATTGTCTCAGTAATTAAAATAATAATAGGATACTATGGTATCAAATTAAATAGACTTCTAAAATAACAATATACAATAAAATAAAATAAAATAAAATAAAATAAAAATAAAATGACAATATGCAGGGTTAGTGAAGTTGGAGTTTGATTGGAATGTTTACATTGCTACTGGTAGCAATTTTTTCTGTGCAAATGTTCTGGAATGAACTCATAAAATAATTTAAGGGTACTGCAAGGTTTATATGCTTTGATCTGTAGTTAATTTTTAAGATATATATGCAAAGGGAATAATCAGACATGAATTCAAAAATTAATATTTAATACATTGCAGGTATATTTTATAAGACTAAAAAGCATGTAAACGCTAAAATGTCCAACAATGAGGATGGTTGGATAAATGAGGGTACATTCCTGGGATGGAATACTATTGACTTAGTGCAATGGGGCTTTGTAGGCCTGGCTTGGCAGTCATTGGTGCTCTTTGCCAAATGTTCTCAGCTCCCTACCTCCTGGGCATGTGGGAGGCTCACACTTCCTGGACACCTTGAATTTGGGTGGGGCTATGGGACTGCCTGACAATGAGTCATGAGCAGAAGCGACACGCATCATTTCCAGGCTGGAACATTTAATTGCTAAAGGGAAACACTCCAGGTTTAGCAAAAAGACCAACAATATTTGAAATGACATGGTTGAGTGATGATAATAAGTAGACATCTTCTGCTAACCAGAAATGGAACTATAGATTGGAGAGAAACAGACATGTGTTGTTTTAAGCCACTAAACACTAGTTAGTAGCCATTGATTAATACAGATGAGAAAAGGCTTACAAAACAATATCACCTGGAAAAATAGGATAAAAATGTGCTGCATATGTATGAAGTCAATTGTGTGTGGGTGTGTGTGTGTGTGTGTGCGCAAAATAATGTTATAAATAGTGGGGGGAGAAGCCGTACCAAAATATTAAGTTTTTACCTTAAGTGTTGAAATTATTAGTTTTATTTTCTTATATTTTTTCTGTATTTTCCAAAACCAATGCTTATTATTTTATTATTATAGAGCTTGACCTTTAAACCTTTATAAGCATATATAATGGTTATATAGTGTTTCAACATGTGAATATATACATAAATTTAGCTTCTTATCGTTAGGAGTTTTAGTTATGGGTTTCTACTATTTTCATAAGATAGTAATTGTTATCCTGTGTAATTCTTACTCAGCAGTGGGAATTGTCTATAGGATTCATATAGAATTACTTATTCAATGATTATAGATAATTTTAGATCTACATAAGTGCTATTAAATTGCTTTCATTAGCAGTTGTATCAACTACATTTTTATCTAGAAGTGCTCATTCACAAAAATGCCAGTATAAGAGTCTTTCTTCTTCTTTTTTTTTTTTTTTTCGGTAAAACTTCATATATATATTAGAGAGGAAGATAGAGTGGGGGAGGGACAGAGGAAAAGGGAGAGAGAATCTTAAGCAGGCTACATGCTTCTGATGCTTAACTAACTGAACCACCTAGGCACCCCTGTAAAATTTTGTATTTTGAAAAGGAAAGTCTTCTAATCATATTTTCTTAATTCAGTGTGTCTTAAGCCATCCAAGGCAAAGCACCAATATTATATTTTACTTCCAATCTGTTTTAGACTGTGATGTGAACCTACTGCACATAACTGGGACCTACATGGAGCCACTGTATGTAAATCATGTGAGTCTGACGTCACCTAAACTTGTCTTTGAATTCAGCAAGTCCACCAATGACACTTATGGATACCAAGACAATGCCAAATTACTAGAAAAATTTTAAACACTTATACTCAATATCTGTATTTGTGTGGTTTGATAGTAAATAGTTCATTGACCAACACCAGCCATGATCAATACTTGAATAGCACTAATTTGTGTTTCTTTAATTTTAATTAAATGTAATTAAATTTAATTTTTACCTCATTTTTGGCAAGTTATCCTTTCATGATCTTTGTTCCTTTGTGTATTGGATTTGCAGTTCCTGTCACTTGTACGAGTCTGACATCTGCTAAGGCTTTTGACCCGTTTTGATGGCTGTACATATTATGTGTTTGTGGATTCTTTGTTTATATCTTATCATATTATGGAAGGAATTTGAGTGTCCATCTTTTCATCCTGAGTGGTTGGAGAATATATGCCATATACTGTAATGAAAAGACAACCAAACTGGCCATACTAATTTCGGACAAAATAATCTTAAGTCAAAAATTGTTCCAAGAGACAAAGAAGAACATTATATATTATAAAAGGGTCAATTCATCAAGAAGATATGACAATTTTAAATACATATGCATCTAACAACAGAGTTTCAAGATACCTGAGGCAAAAATTGAAAGAATCAAAGGGAGAAATGGAAAATTCAATAATAATGGTTGAAGACTTTAATAATGGATAGAACAATAAGACAAAACTAACAAAGAACTAGACAACTTGAATAACAACATAAACCAGTAAGACATAACAAACACTGAAAGAACATTCCAATCAATAACAGCAAAGTACACATTCTTTTGAAGTACCCATGGAACAGTGTCCACAATAAACTGTTAGGTCCTAAAAAAAGTCTCAATAAATATAAAAGAATTAAAAAAATACAATTTTTTTCTCATACTACAATGGGATATTAGAAACTAATAAAAGAAGGAAATTTGGGAAATGCACAAATATATGGAAATTAGACAATACACTCAAGAAACCAATGGGTCAAAAAAGAAATCACAATGAATACAGAGTCAAGCATTCTTAACAAATACTAGAAACCAAATCCAACATCATATAAAAAAGATTATACAGCATGACCAAGTGAGATCTATCCAAATGCAAGGTTAGTCAACATATAAAAATCAATAAAAATTACACAGTATTAATAGAATAAAACAAAACCACAAGATCATTTTAAGAAATGCATAAAATATACTGAAAAAAAACACTCTTTCATAATACCCAAAACCCAAGAAATAGAAGGAAATTTCCTCAACTTGATAAAGGGCATCTATGACAAGACAGATAGCATTGTACTTAAGAGTAATAATAGTAATTGGTTGATTACTATTTGTAATCTATTAGTACTCATTTAGCTTTCACTAAATTAAAACATAACCTGGTGTCTCCAGCAAGGTCTAATGGGGGTAGGGAGAAGGGGATAGGGGTGGAGAATCACAGTGAGAAGTACAGACAGTCAGGGTTTGAGTCTTGTCTCTGCCTCTCACCAGCCAGTGAATTTGGGCATCACTTAAATTAGCTGAGTCTCAGTCTTCATACCCATAAAATAGGGAATACTGAGACTTTCCACATAAGCTTCTGGGGATGATGGCATCACTTGAAGTATGCAAACTACCTGTAGGGGTTGGCATAAGGTTATAATAATTTTATTTTCCCTGAGAAGTTTCTCATTTAATTATAAAGAAAATGTAACTGGTTGAACCATTTCTATATTGGGTTGTTTGCCTTTTTTGCTATTGAGTTTTAGACATTCCTTTATTTACTCTGGACATTAAAACCCTAAAACAGATATGTGATTTCTAAATATTATCTACCATTGTGTGGGTTGTCTTTTCACTTTATTTTAAATGTCCTTTGAATTGCAAAATTATTGATGGGGTCCAATGTATGTTTTCCTTTGGTTATTTCTGTTATGGCATCATATACAAGACATCATTGCCAAATCCAAATTCATAAAAGATTTCCCGTATGTGTTCTAAATTTTAAATTGTTTTAATTCTTATATTTAGATTACTGATCTAATTTGAGTGGATTTTTGTATATGGCATAAAGTTGGGGTTCAACTTTATTTTTTTGTTTGAATATCCGTTTCCAGTACCATTTGTTGTAGAGACCATCCTTCCCCCCAGCAAATGGTCTTTATATTCTTGTTGAAAATCTATTGGCTATAGATGTATGGTTTTATTTTGGACTATCAATTTTAGTCCATTTGTCTATATATCTATGTTAGGGAAGTACCACACTGTATTCCATACTGTATCTTTGCAGTAAGTTTTGAATTTGGGCAGTGTGAGTCCACCAACTTTATTCTTTATTTTCTTTCTTTTTTATTTTATTTTATAATTTTTTAAAGATTTTATTTATTTGAGAGAGCACATGTGCACACACAAGTGAACAAGCTGGGGGAAGGGTGGGGGGGAGGTAGAGAGACAAGCAGACTCCACATTGAGCATGGAGCCCCACACAGGGCTTGATCTCACAATGCTGAGATATGACCTGAGCCAAAATCAATAGTTAGACTTTCAACTGATTAAGCCACTCAGGCACCCTATGTTCTTCATTTTCAATATTGATTTGTCTATTCAGGGCCCCTTGAAATTCCATATGAATTTGAGGATCAGCTTTCCCATTTCTGCTCCAAAAGATCACTGGAATTTTGGTAGGAATTGCATTAATTCTGTAAATCACTTTGGGTAGCATTGCCATCTTAACAATATTGTATCTTCCAACCCACAAATATAGATGTCTTTCCATTTATTTAAATCTTCTTTTGTTTCTTTCAACAATGTTTTATAGTTTTCAGTTAACAAGTCATTTGCCTCCTTAGTTAAATTTATTCCTAGGTATTTTATTCTTTTGGGTCCTATGATAAATGGAATTGTTTTCTTAATTTCCTTTTTGGATTGTTCATTGCTGGTGTGAAGAAACACATCTGATTTTTGCATTCTGATCCTATACCTCACAACTTTGATAAAATTATAAGCTTATAGTAGTGTGTGTGTGTGTGTGTGTGTGTGTGTATTCTTTAGGTTTTTCTACTTACACAATCATGTCATCTGTAAAATAGTTTCATTTCTTCATATCCAGGCTGGATGCCTTTTATTTCTTTTTCTTGCCTAACTGCTTTGGTTAGAACTTCTGGTACAATGTTGAAAGGCAGGGGTGAAAGCAGGCATCCTTGTCATGTTCCTAAACTTAATGGAGAAACTTTCAGTCTTTCACCATTAAGTTAGCTTTGAGTTTTTCATAAATGCCCTTATCATGCTGAGCAAGTTCAACTTCTATCATTAGTTTCCTGAATGCATTTTGTTTTGTTCTGTTTTGGTCATGAAAGGGTATTGGATTATCTCAAATACCTTTCTGAGCCAGTTGAGATAATGTGTGGTTTTTACCCTTAATTCTCTTAATGTGAAGGATTACATTGATAGATTTTCATATGTTGAACCACTCTGCATTCCTGAGATAAAGCTTACCTTGATCATAGTGTATAATTTTAATAATATGCTCTTTGATTTGTTTTTTTATCATTTTGTTGAGGATTTTTGTATCTGTATTTATTGGGTGTATTTGTAATTATTTTTGCATATTAGCTTTCTGTATATCTTATACCTTTTTTGTTTCTTTTCTCCCCCACTTGCCTTTTTGTGCTTAGTTGATTATTTGTGGTATACTTTTGATTCCCTTTCCATTTCCTGTTGTGTATGTTTTCCAGATATTTTCTTACTGGTTACCATAGGGGTTAAAATTAAGATCCTAAATTTATAACAGTCCAGTTTAAATTGAGGCCAATTTTGGTTCAATAACATAATAACTCTGCTCCTATATAGTTTCATTCTTCACCTTCATGCTGTTTTTTACCCCAAAAATGATATCTTCAGACAACATATGCCCACTAACATAGATTTATGATGATTTTTATATATTTGTCTTTTAAAATCAAATAAGAAATAGAAAAAGGAGTTACAAACCAAAAATGCAATAATATTGGCTTTTATATTTACCTATGAATTTACCTTTATCAGAGTCCTTTATTGCTTTATATATATGGCTTCAAGTTGCCATCTAGGTTTCTCTCATTTCAGCCTGAAGTATCCCCTTAACATTTCTTGTTAGCCAGATCTACTAGCAATGAACTCCTTCATCTTTTGTTTATGCTGGTGTGTGTTCATTTCCTTTTCAATTTTTAAGGATAGTCTTGCTAGTTATAGAATTCTTGACTGACAGGATTTTTTTCCATTCCTTTATAAATGCTATCTCACCGTCTTCTGTCTTCCATGGCTTTAGGTGATAAATTGGCTCTTTTATCGATCTTATTGGTAATAAAATCAATAATTTCATTGATCTTATTCCCTGTATGCAATGAGTTGCTTCTATCACTTTATTGATCTTTTCATTTGTTTTTACATTGTTTCTCTGGTTTCTTCTAGTTCTTTGATTTTATTTAAGGCAGATAATTTAAAATCTTTGCCTAGTAAGTCCTGGGCTTCTTCAACTATGGTTTCTGTTGATTTATTTTTTCCTATAAATGGACGGTACTTTCCTGTTTGTTTGAATGCCTTATAAAATTTTTTGTTGAAAACTAGACATTCTAATATTATAAGGTGGTAACTCTAGAAATCAGTTTCTCCCCTTTCCCCAGAGTTTGCTGGTGCTGATTGTTGAGGTTTGTTAAAGGAGTTATGTGTTTATTGCCTTTTCCAAACTATCTTCACAAAGATTATATTTCTGGTTGTGTGTGGTTTCTGAAGTCTCTGATTTATTGTCTTGGTGATCAACCAGTGACCTGACAGAGATTCCCTTAAATGTCTACAGCCAGAGAGGTGTGCAGGGGGACGGAGAGAGAAAAACAGAAAGAAAAAAATAGAAAGAAAGAAAGAAAGAAAGAAAGAAAGAAAGAAAGAAAGAAAGAAAGAAAGA
>NC_058412.1:91254270-91283907 GCF_002201575.2 Neomonachus schauinslandi | reverse complement strand
AGAAAGAAAGAAAGAAAGAAAGAAAGAAAGAAAGAAAGAAAGAAAGAGAGACAGAGAGAAAAAGAGAAAGAAAAAGAAAAATACTTCTCTTCTGGTCTTTGTGGCTTAGCACTCCTTTACTACTAAACCAGGTCATCCATAACTCTGCCTTATCCTTCAAACCACTTGATTTTGCAGAGCCCACTGATCTGCAATGTGAATATGTGAGTTCTTCAACTTTGAAAAAACTTGTTCTTCTTTTTGAATATTATATTGTCTAGGCTTTTGCTTTTTCAGAGGTCAAAAAATAGTTTACAATGTGTATTTGCAACTCTGGATTATAGTGGTCTTTTCCACAAATCCACCCCCCTCCTTATTTAGCCAGTTGTTCTTCACAGCTTGGCAAAGCAAATCTACTCTAGTGAATGTAGCAGGCTGATATTTCACTTTTCTCTATACTTTGGTGTATGGAGATAATAGTGTAAATTCCTAGCCTAATAAGTGGAACTAATGATCAGGCTGAAAGGGGAAGCAATTTCAGGACTGTTAATGGCACAGCTACAGCTCAGATCCCACTGACTGTGGCTATGTAAAAACACAAGCCCAATGTACAAGGTATGATAGATTATACTTTGTAGAAATGATCATAACAGTATTTCCAATCCAGATGCTCTTCAAGAACTTTGCCTTTCCCCATTAAGAACTGGAGTCTATGTCTCCTCCTTTTGAAACCTTGGGGGAGAGATTCTACAAATGGACTGTGGTAGAAGTGATACTATATAATGCCCAAGGTTAGGTCATAAAAGGCAATATAACTTCTGTTTGGCTCTCTCTTGAGACATTCATCCTCAAGAGAGTAAGCCTGGTATGAGTAAGCCCAGAACCCATGGGTGCCCATGTCAAGAGAGAGACAGGCCCCAAAGCCTGAGCCAGCCATGAGAGAAAGCCATTTTAGAAGTGGATCTTCCAGCTTCCAGGGAACTACTAATGGCTAATATGATGTGATTTGAGCTAATGACCTTTCCATACTGAGCTCTACCCAAACTGCAGTTTTGTGAGCAAAAGAAATGATTGTGTTCTTTTTTTTAAGTCATTAGGTTTTGTAGTGGGTTGTTAGACAGCAATGGAAAACCGTAACAGCAGGTCTTCCAAATTTTTAAGAAAAACCTAAAATCTAAATTTTCAAGTGAAATTTCTAAATTTTAAATGTTAGCAACTAATTCCAAATTTAAAGTACTTTCTGCAAGTCACAAAAAACATTTTTAGGTCATTTTCAGCCCTCTGACCACAGTTCACAGTTTACACAGTATCTCAGTTAATTGCCACAGTAATGATAAAGCTGCCAGGTAATTGCTATTATATTCATTTTTCAGATAACCCAAGAATCACTGAATAAACCAATCCAAAGTGACAGAGCTGGTAAGAAGTATAGTCATGATATGAACTCAGCAAAATCTATCTGCTTTTCCCTCTACCATACCACACTTTTAAGCTTAATATAGAAGACAGATTATTTCCTGCTCCATTTAATCCTTGTGTATCTACCTTATTTAGAAATAGTCCCAAGGTAATTTGTTTCTTTCACTCTCTATCCTACTGGAGCTGTTTTCTTTTTCTTATACTTCATTTCCCCCGCACCCCTCACCTCTTTCTCTTGGGTTCCAGAAAGAAAATGATTGCGCCAAGGAAGGCATTGATGACTCTTTAACCCAGAGGATTTGCAGTGAGGCAAGGTCATGGTGTGGGAGAGTCATACAAAGGCCAAGTTAGACCAGCACACATCCCAGCCAATTCACTGGACAGTGTTTTTCATGCCTTTAGGATTGCTGTTTTGTGATTTGTTTTGTTTTCCTTATTTATTCTTTATAACCAATTATCATTTCCCAGATCCCTTTTGCTATAAGAGTATAACCAAAATGCGACCTAATATTCAATATTTGGAAGTCTGTGTCAGTATATCTATTTGACTACAGGTGAAAGACACAAAAAGAGGTTGTGGTTGTTATTTTTTTGGTTTGTTTGTTTTTTGTGGGGTTTCTTTGTTTGTTTTTTTGTCACCTTTGAAAGATAAAAGGAGGAAGACAGTGAGAGCCACCATTATTTCCTAGGTGATTACAAACCAAGAAAAAGGAGGAGGGGCCTATCATTATTTTTTGGACAGCAACTTTATCCTTGGGACAAACTCAGCAAGATCAAGAAACACTTAAACTTCAAATACAGTGTGATAAATAGGCTTTAAGGTTAATGGTCTTATTTTCTTTTTAACTATCTAGATATTTTGGTTCTTCCTTAGTGCATTTTATTCTGGTTAATATAGGTCTGAAACACGTTTTAAATAAACTCCACAGAAAAGCTGCTCTTGTAACTTCTAAACCTGCTAAGTGCAGCTTATATCATTTTGGTACAATTGAACTCACATGACCATGGGGCATGGTTTTCCGAACTGACTGGGGAATGGAAACCTAGGATTTGGGACTGGTATTCAGCTTTAATCCGGAAAATTCCCAATATCTACGGGACTCAGATTTTCTACTTATAATAAATGGATTGTAATAGTTTATCCACAGGCTGTTTTGAGAATAGAACCAAAATATATCACTGTGTCAGTCAATAAAATTATTTTTTATTATGTTATGTTAATCACCATACATTACATCATTAGTTTTTGATGTAGTGTTCCATGATTCATTGTTTGTGTATAACACCCGAGTGCTCCATGCAGAATGTGCCCTCTTTAATACCCATCACCAGGCTAACCCATCCCCCCACCCCCCTCCCCTCTATAACCCCCAGTTTGTTTCTCAGAGTCCATAGTCTCTCATGGTTCATCTCCCCCTCCGATTCCCCCCTTCATTTTTCCCTTAAATTCTTTGAAATAAAGAGTCTTTGCAAATTCAAAGTGTTATTATGATTGGGGTGCCTGGGAGGCTCGGTCGGTTAAGCCTCTGCCTTTGGCTCAGGTCATGATCCCAGGGACCTGGGATCGAGTCCCGCATCGGGCTCTCTGCTCAGTGGGGAGCCTGTTTCCTCTCTCTCCCTCTGCCTGCCGCTTCCGCTGCTTGTTCTCTCTCTCTCTCCCCCCTCTCTATCGAATAAATAAATAGAATCTTTTAAAAAAAACAGTGTTATTATGCTTTAATTATTTTCTCTGAAAAAAGCCTCACATCAGAGGCTATTTTATATTTCTGTTAATTAAAACATAGTACTTCACAAATAAGAGATTTTTTTACAATTCATCTCAAATTCTGCTCAGAGAACAGTTAATCTTGAGGTTTGGAGAAAAAAAGTTTTTTTTTAGAGAAGAGTATTGTATGATAACATAAGTTTGTGAATCTGATCACATAGCATCAGTGTGGAATGTATTAATGTTAAATACATATACACATCTTCTCTCCCTGCTCCATGGGAGGAGTGGTCTCCCCACCACCACATTGTTGTTGGGCTTGGTCCTGTGACTTGCTTAGACCAATGGGATGTGCGTGGACATGATACATGCCACATCCAAGCAGAAGATTTAAATTCAAATCATATGTGTGGTTTGACTTGGTCTCTTGCACTTCTGTCCACCATCATGACAAAAGGGTAAGCTTTGCTCCTTCAGCCTGGCTCACAGAAAAATGTACATATGCAGCAGATCTACGTATGACCTGCACTTTCCACCTGAACCAACACAGCTGACCTGCAGACTTGCAAGAAATACATAATTGTAAGCTGCTGAGATTGGGGGGGGGAGGTTGTTATGCAACATTTTTGTAGTAAAAGCTGATTAATTCACATATTAAACACCTTTTTACCTACAAGACTTTTCAGGGTGTATATTATGCTAATGACCATTGTGGATCCCAAAATGAATTGGCCCTATACTAGACTTATGGGTTCCAAGGAAACACTATTTTATTTTTTTTTAAAGATTTTATTTATTTATTTGAGAGAGAGAATGGGAGAGAGAGAGCATGGTGGGGGGAGGGTCAGAGGGAGAAGCAGACTCCCCGCCGAGCAGGGAGCCCGATGTGGGACTCGATCCCGGGACTCCAGGATCATGACCTGAGCCGAAGGCAGTTGCTTAACCAACTGAGCCACCCAGGCGCCCGGAAACACTATTTTAAAATACAACTTTTAGCATGGCTTTTTTTCCAGCATGTTGTCTTTTCAAAAGTGGAAGAATTTAAGGTATAAACATCCTATTTTTTTAATTTAATTTAATTTTATTATGTTATGGTAGTCACCATACAATATAAAATTAGTTTTTGATGTAGTGATACAATTCAGTAATAGCCATGGCTTTATTGTATGGTAACATCCACTAATATAGACTATTAATCTAATATAGGGGTCAAGAGATGTAGTTTTGGAATAAGACAAGCCTTGCATTTAAATACTAGCTTCATCACTTAGGAGTTAAAGAACCTTGGGGAATTCATGTACATTCTCTGAAGTTTACTGTCCTTATTGGTAAACTTGGGATCATAATAGTGACTACATCATGCAATTGTTGTGAGAATTAATTGAAATAATAGATTTTGCACAGTGCCTGACCCAGTGCAGGAACTTAATAAATATTAGCTAATGCCACTATTTTTAAAAGTCCAGTTGTATAAAATTCTGTTTAGATAAATTGGAAGTAGAAAAATAGTAGGACTAAATAATATAGAACAAGTTGATTTTTATCAAAGAACAGATTATTCAGGGGAAAATATCCTCTGCATCATTTTGGGGGCCATTTTTGATTGAATTCATCTGTCTAGTTTCCAAGTTACATTTTCATATTATGGAATTCAGGTTTTCCTAACATTCACCCCCCTCCACGGACAGCCCCCTATTCCCTCACTTCAGGGTAAAAGCCTGGAAAGACAGTGACAGTTGGTATTCTGTCTGCATTTACTTACATGAATGGAATAAGCACCCTGCCCCTACCACTCTAGGTGGTTCCCAAGACTTACCATTCCTACAAACCACCTGCCCGGGCCAAATTAGCAATTTCTGCTCCTATTAAAATCCAAAGACTGAATTTGGAATCACATGGAAAGTTTCAACATTCCAAAGATTGAAGTAGAGCTTCTCTAACCCCTGCTATGATTACTCCGCTTTAAGTGTTAAGAGGAAATGATCTTTTAAAAGGTGGAATAAGCAAAAGGGGCAAACAGTCTCTTCTGGCCTTTCTTGGGGATTTTTAAGGCATTTCCCCAAAGAGCCCTGCTGGCCCTCTTACTTTCCAAGGCTTGTTCATTGTGCCAGAGAAGGAAATGTACCTAGAATTGCTCATTGGGGTAATATTTAAGTCAAGGCTAGATTTCAAGCTCAGTTTAAGCACAACATTTTGATTTTTTTTTAAGAAGAAAAATTTGCCTGTGAAAATGCTGCTTTTCTTATAGAGAGCTCCATAAACATGCTTTGACAACTTTCAAAATGGGTTAGAAGTAGGCTTATACTTCTAAATGTAGATGCTTTGGGTCAGGGTGCATAAGCTAAGTGAATTCATTTTAGGTATATTTAAAACTCTCCTTACTGTGCACTGAAATGCTCCATAATTTCCAGTGATTCTTTCTCATATTTGACACCATTTCAATCTTTTCCCTCCAACAAACAAACAAACACTAAAGTCAAAATGTGAGCAAAAGGCATTGGGAATTTTATGAATTTTATATATAACATTCTGAAGTTTAAAAAATAGTTCTGAAGGCACACTAATCAACCAAAATATTTAAGCTAATGAGTAGCAATATGAGGGTAGCTTCAACTCTTATTAGAGCTGATTTGTTAACACATTTCTCAAATCTGCAACTGATGTCTCCTTACAACTCTTCCTGCTAGGAGGAAAATTCATAATATCAATGTCTACAAGAAGACAGGGGAACATTTATAAGACAGTTAAGCAGGAGGCAGCTGGGATGTGTCATAGTACAGAGAATTTTTGTGTGTGATAAGATATACATAATATAAAATGGACCATTTTGACCGTTTTTTGGGGTACAGTTCAGTGGCATTAAGTGCATTCACATTGTTCTGTATATCACCACCATCCATCTCCAGAACTTTTTCATCATCCCAAACTAAATCTCTATATCCATTAAATAATAACTCTCCTAGCCCCATTCCCCCAGCCCCCGAAAACCATCATTCCACTTCTGTTTCCATGAATTGACTATTCTAGGTACTTCAAATAAATGGTACAAATATCATACAATATTTGTCCTTTTGTGTCTGGCTTATTTCACTTAGCATAACATTTTCAAAGTCCATCCATGTCAGAGCATGTATCAAAATTTCCTTTAAAAAAAAAAAAAGCTGTCCAATTTTCCCAGCACCATTTATTAAAGAGACTGTCTTTTTTCCATTACATGTTTTTTCCTGCTTTGTCAAAGATTATTTGACCATAGAGTTGAGGGACAACCACACGCAGAAGAATGAAACTCGACCATTCTCTAACACCATTCACAAAGATAAACTCAAAGTGGATGAAAGACCTCAATGTGAGACAGGAATCCATCAAAATCCTAGAAGAGAACATAGGCAGTAACCTTTTTGACATCGCCCACAGCAACTTCTTTCAAGATACATCTCCAAAAGCTAGTGAAACAAAAGCAAAAATGAACTTTTGGGACTTCATCAAGATAAAAAGCTTCTGCCCTGCAAAGGAAACAGTCAACAAAACAAAGAGGCAACCCACAGAATGAGAGAAGATATTTGCAAATGACACTACAGATAAAGGGCTGGTATCCAAAATCTATAAAGAACTTCTCAAACTCAACACCCAAAAAACAAATAATCAAGTCAAAAAGTGGGCAGAAGACATGAACAGACATTTCTCTGAAGAAGACATACAAATGGCTAACAGACACATGAAAAAATGTTCATCATCATTAGCCATCAGGGAAATCCATATCAAAACCACACTGAGATACCACCTTACACCAGTTAGAATGGCAAAAATGGACAGGGAAAGAAACAACAAATGTTGGAGAGGTTGTGGAGAAAGGGGAACCCTCTTACACTGTTGGTGGGAATGCAAGTTGGTACAGCCACTTTGGAAAACAGTGTGGAGGTTCCTCAAAAAATTAAAAATAGAGCTACCCTATGACCCAGCAATTGCACTACTGGGTATTTACCCCAAAGACACAGATGTAGTGAAAAGAAGGGCCATATGCACCCCAATGTTCATAGCAGCAATGTCCGCAATAGCCAAACTGTGGAAAGAACCAAAATGCCCTTCAACAGATGAATGGATAAAGAAGATGTGGTCCATATATACAATGGAATATTACTCAGCCATCAGAAAGGATGAATACCCAACTTTTACATCAACATGGATGGGACGGAGGTTATGCTAAGTGAAATAAGTCAAGCAGAGAAAGTCAATTATCATATGGTTTCACTTATTTGTGGAACATAAGGAATAGCATGGAGGACATTAGGAGAAGAAAGGGAAAAATGAAGGGGGGGGATTTGGAGGGAGAGATGAACCATGAGAGACTATGGACTCTGAGAAACAAACAAGGTTTTGGGGGGGGGATGGGTTAGCTGAGTGGTGGGTATTAAGGAGGTATTATATGGGTATTAAGGATGGGTATTAAGGTATTAATCTTACTGCTTGGAGCACTGGGTGTTATACGAAAACAATGGATCGTGGATCACCACATCAAAAACCAATGATGTATTGTATGGTGACTAACATAACATAATAAAATTTTTAAAAAAAGCTGAATTATCCATTGTATGCAATACCACAGTTCGTTCATCCATTTATCAGTCAATGGACACTCTGATTGCTTCTACCTTTTGACAGTTGTGAGTAATGTTGTTAGAAACACTGGTATACAAATACCTCTTAAAGTCCCTGCTTTCAATTCTTTGGGGTGTATACCAAGAAGTGGAATTGCTGGATCATATGGTAAATCTACATTTAATTTTTTTAGGACCCACCATACTGTTTTCCACAGCAGTTGCATCATTTTACATTCCCACCAGTGTACACCACAGCTCCAATTTCTCCATGTTCTTGCTATCACTCGCATTTTGATTTTTGTTTTTGTTTTCTTTCATAATAGCCATCCTAATATCTGTGAAGTGGTATCAAACTGCACTTTTGATTTTCATTTCCCTTATGATTAGTGGTGCTGAGCATCCATTTTAAGTGTTAATTGGTGATTTGAATATCTTCTTTGTAGAAGTGTCTATTCAGCAACTTGGACCATTTTTAAATTGGGTTGTTCAGTGTTTTGATTATTGTCAAGTTAGCAAAATTTAGATTCATAGCTTAGTTATGATGGATTTGTCATCTCAAAAATTGTAAAAAAATGGAAATAAGTATTGTAACGGGTCATATTTTACTTCATTGTTGAAAGGATTGTTGAACAAATATAATACATTTTTAGTCAGTGAAGGGAGATTTATTTTTCATGGAACTCATTCCATATGAATCATGTACTTCTATATTTAGTGGAATTCTCCACTTCCACAGGTATTTCTTTTGGACACCTCTAATCAGAGAACACAGTCAAGAGAAGTGTTTTCCTGTGGTATTTCTCCTCTCATCTCTTTCCTACTTTCTGTTTGCTCATTTCTTCTTGCTGTGAAATAGTACTGTTACTGGCAGCAGGATCATTTCTGTTTGTGTTGGAAGCAGACCCCCCAGCCCAGCTGGGACACTGTGGAGCAGCATTCAGAATCCTCCTGGCCACACCGAATTCTGTCACCATGCCCTGTATCATGCCTTCACCTGGCCACTTGTTCATGTGGGCCTTGGACAGGTCTCCTCAGTTCTTAAACCCCTTTCCCCATGTGTAAAGCTGTATCTGACATCGCCTCACATAACTGTGTGCTGATGACCTGAGGCCTGGCCTGGCAACTGCTGTAACTCTCTAGTTGCACCCTTACCATTACCTCTGCAAAATGGACCCTGTTGTGGCTTAGCCCAGTCCACTAACTCCCTAAGGCCTCCAACATCCTCACTGGAAATTTTAAACACTTACATAACACCCTGAGTCAGGCACTGTCCTCAGCTTTTTATAGTAGTAACTCATTGAAATCTCGTAATAACCTTATGCATCCTATTATTAGTCCCATTTTACAAATGTGGAAACTATGGCAAGGGGAAGAAAAGCAAATTGCCTGGGGACACACAACCAGCAAGTGGTGGGAGCCAGGAAGTAGCTCCTATTTCTTTTTTTTTTAATTTTATTTATTTATTTGACAGAGGGAGAGAGAGAGCACCAGCAGGGGGAGCGGCAGGCAGAGGGAGAGGGAGAAGTAGGCTCCCCGAGGAGCAAGGAGCCCGATGAGGGGCTCGATCCCAGGACCCCGGGATCATGACCTGGGAAGAAGGCAGTTGCTTAACCAACTGAGCCAGCCAGGTGCCCCAGCTCCTATGACTTTTTAACCACCACTTCAGGCTGCCTTTGGGATTTGCTTGGCCCCAAGGGAACCATGTCCAGGTCCTTCTCCCTCCCAGCCTCAACACCTGCCACTCACCAGCCCTCCCCCCACCCACTTTAAAACAAGTTACCAGGAGGAATTATTGCAACTTTTGAGTCTTTTTATCGAAGAATACACTTTTAGGCTGAAACATAGAACTTGGCCATAAAGATATTTTTATATCCATCTCTCAGGTTCATCCAATTTGCTGTCATCTCTCTTCCTCATATTCTTGATTGATGGACTGATACACCATTGAGGAATTGCCAAATAGAAGCAAAAAGAGATTGGGGTTGAATTAATCTCACAGCTGATTGTTACATAACTCTTGTTTCTTATGAGATGAGAATCACAAAGATGAACCATGAGGATGGCCATATGTGGCCACAGACCAAGACCAAAATGCTCAAATTATGATTTATCTTCTTTTTGGAGAGAGATTATTAGAAAGGGCAAATATTTGTAAATAATACAGTGATCATAGTCTGTGGTTAGAAATCTAGAATATTAATATGTGGCAGCATTATAACTGAAAATCCCCTGCTAATTCATCACAGCTTATATTTGAAGTTCCCTCAAATCACTGAATCCAAAGCCAGACCATGTCTTTCCAGAATTTCCTGCATTGAAGATCTTTGCAAGATGCCACAATTCTGAATTTATCAAACCACAAAGGGATTTCAGTTCTTTCTTTCAACCCCCAGCCTGGAACTGAACCTCAAGAGGAGGCTTCCAGCACAACAGTGTGGACAGGTAACACCTGTCCTCTGGTGAGAGAGGAAAAAATGAGCAGTTTCAGAGAGATGGTAAAATCTAGCCTGAGAAATAATGGCCATCTGAGGGACTAGCTGTAAAAAAAAGAGGGAAGGAGTCCAGGGGGAAAGAAAATGTCAAATGAGTAAAGAGAGAAGGAAGGAGAGCGAGTATAGGCAGATGCAGTAATGAATGACAGGAAGGGTTGATGCTGTTAATATTTACCTTAAACCAGTGTAAAAACTGAGGAACAGGGAAAAGTGGATGCAAGATTGCTCAGCATAGAGGCAGAGATAGAAAGTAAAGAAAGGGCTACTCTGCTCTGCAGGATGACTTCCAACACTACTGTTTCCAGTGTTGTTCTGGGTGTTGTAGACAATTCTCCAAGATACATAACAGAGGAGAGGAGTTAACTGAAGAGAAGGGATGACATAGTTATTATTTGCAGATGATATAACTGAAATTTTTAGAAAGCCTGAAAAATCAGTTACAATCTTAGAATACCAAAAGAAGGTACTGTTGCTAGATACAAAGCAAATACACCAAAACTAAATAGCTTTCCAAATATAAGCAATCATTTATTCAAAAAAAGATAAGAAAATATATGAATCACATGAGCAAAAAAAAAAAACCCACCCAAAAACAAAAGAATGACTTTAAGAATAAATGTGCAAAAATAAAACATAAACACTACAAAATTTGCCTGAAGATCATAAAATCTTAAGAATTGGAAGACATATCATGTGAGACAGAGGATAATTGATTATGGCACAATGTCAGTTTTCCCCAAATGAATGTATCAGTTGAGTAACTTTCATCGAATCTTGATGGAATTTCTTTTGAAAATGTTAGAGAATTTTTTCTGAAAATATAAGGAGACCAAAATAGCCAGGACTTAAAAAAAGAAAAGAACACTGGGAGTGGCTCCTCTTAGCAGATACAAAATGCAACACATAACAGTAGCTACCATTTGTAACCCATCTGTGGTAAATACCATGCCATGACTTTCCTGAACTGCCACAGTTCCCTTCCTCCAACAACCTTATGCAGAGGGACCGCAAGTACTCCCTTTCAGCAGGGACCAGGGAGTTTGTGTACCACTTCACAAAGTCACACAATTGATGACAGGTTTTTGCACAGCACCATCTAATTCTATACCCACCTGCTAAGTTGCCATGCTTTGAGCTACAAAAAGTCAAGCCAGGTAGCATCAGTGCCTAATCTACAAAGGGTCAATGGACCAGAAATGGGTAGTCTGGATTAACTGTTAAAAGAACCCTTCTAAGCAAAAAATATCTTTAAAGAGGTGCTGAGCAATTACTTGCTTATTTTAGAAAAAGAAAACAAAACATCCTCACATTATGTGACCTACTAAAACAAAGTCTAACCAGATTAAGGAGCAAAATGAAAACAAGTACAAAAGAATTTACAATACAGAAAAATATGTGAAAGTCTAGCTGCTCTCATGTTGGAGAAATGCTTTCTACAAAAGAAATCTGAAGGGAAAATTAATAAGAAGATTTGATGACTCAGGGACGCCTGGGTGGCTCAGTCGTTAAGCGTCTGCCTTCGGCTCAGGTCATGATCCCAGGGTCCTGGGATCGAGCCCCGCATCGGGCTCCCTGCTCGGCGGGAAGCCTGCTTCTCCCTCTCCCACTCCCCCTGCTTGTGTTCGCTCTCTTGCTGTGTCTTTCTCTGTCAAATAAATAAATAAATAAATAATCTTAAAAAAAAAAAAGATTTAATGACTCAAAATGTCAAAGATATCTTAACCAAATATCTCAAATTGGTTAAAATTATAATTAAATGTACATACCAGATGTAGAAAGTGCCCATATAAGCTTAATAATATGTATCAAGCTGATTGAAAGTTCTTGTCCTGTGATTCCCTATTCTTGTTCAAAAACTTTATTCTAAGGGAAGCCACCAGCAATGAGGCCAAAGATGAGAGGGTTTGCCCAGCAACAAACTTAGTAAAAGGTGTTAAATAATCTAACTGGAGAAACAAATTCAATAGGAGAAAAGATTAACAAATTCTGGTGCATCTCTATGATACACATTAGCATAGTATTTTCAAAGAACATGGAATGACATGGCAAGCTCTCAGGACAAAAGTTTAAGAGCGTATGTACATCAGGAAAAGAGAAAAATAATGGTCAGATTATGCACTAAAGCTTCAAAGATGGTGATGGGAGAGGGTGGGAATAACGAGAAAGTCTTTTTCTAATTTTTATTTAAATTCCAGTTAGTTGACATAGAGTGTAATATTAGTTTCAGGTGCACAATTTAGTAATTCAACACCCCCATACAGTACCCATGGTTCACCACCAGTGCACTCCTCAATCCCCGTCAGCTATTTATCCCATCCCCCACCCACCTCCCTTCTAATGACCATCAGTTTGTTTTTTCAGAGTCAGTTTCTTGGTTTGTCTCTCTTCTTTTTGTCCCTTTGCTCATTTGTTTTGTTTCTTAAATTCCACATATGAGTGAAATCATATGGTATTTGTCTTTCTCTGACTGACTTATTTCACTTAGCAAAATACTCTTTAGCTTCATCCATGTCGTTGCAAATAGCAAGATTTCATTCTGTTTTTATGGCTGAGGAATATCCCATTGTAAATATATACACCACATCTTCTTTATCCATTCATCAGTCAATGGACACTTGGACTGTTTTCATAATTTGACTATTATAGATAATACTGCTATAAACATATATCCTTTTGAATTAATATGTTTGTATTCTTTGGGTAAATGTCCAGTAGTGCAATTGCTGGATTATAGGGTAGTTCTATTTTTAAATTTTTGAGAAACTTCTATACTGTTTTCCAGAGTGCTGCATCAGTTTACATTCTCACCAACAGTGTGAAAATGTTCCCCATTCTCCACATCCTTGCCAGCACCTGAGGTAGAAAGTTTTACTTTTATGTTTTTTTTTTAAATTTCTGCAATATTTTACTTTTGCATAATAAAAATAATCTACATTTGTAACTGGAAAAGGAGAAGAAATTTAAAACTAAAACACTAGATTCAAAATTGCATATCAAATATGATTATAAATTTTACTTATTTATCCATACATAAATGTAAATATATTTTTTTAAATCATAGCAATTATCAGAAAGGAAGCATGATTGGTAGCTTTCTATCTCTTTTTTTTTTTTTTAAGATTTTATTTACTTATTTGACAGAGAAAGAGCGTGCTTACAAGCAGGGGGAGCAGTAGGCAGAGGGAGAAGCAGGCTCCCCACTGAACAGAAAGCCCGATATGGGGCTTGATCCAGTTCATGACCTGAGCTGAAGGCAGATGCTGAACCAACTGAGCCACACAGGAGCCCACTTTCTATTTCTTTTTTATTAATTTTTATACTTTTCAAAATCTAACGTGTATTATCTCATTGTTTTAATAAGAAAAAATAAACAATGTGCTAACATAAATACAAATCTCAAAATCATTCAGCTTTTCGGCTTCCTGCAAAGCAGATTTTTGTGTGTTGTTTTACGGCATGCGTGGACAAGCCATTTCACATACTTGTGTCTCCAGTTTAAACTATACAAAAGCCGTCCCATTTTCCTTTGTAAGTGTGTCATTTAAAGGTTCAGATGTAGGTGGGTGTAGTATGAGTGGGGAGAAGTCCCCTTTCCCCAGCATCACATTCTGCATTCGTGGCGGCAGGTGGGCAGTTAGGAAGCCAGTGGGGAAGAGCAGAGACCTTCACAGCTCAGAAGGACATCAGCAGAAAAATGTGGGAACTGGATATTGTAAGACCTTGACCCAAGGAAAACCTTCTGGACAGAGTAGAATTTTCCCTTCTCCTGCACTAGGGAGAAGTCAGCTTTGCTGGCAGCATCTGGATCTGCAGGTGAGACAGATTTGAACATCATTGGGATGGGAAGCCCTTTACTGAATTTTTTTATAGTAATGTTCGTATTCGAAAACATGACTTGTTGCTGCTGACAGCTACAAGTTCTCTTCTTCCCTCCTGATGCCACCAGAGTGAAATGAGAGAGGCCTGTGGAATTCTGTAAACAGTGAGGGGCAGTGAAAGTAGGAGTAATCATTCAGAAAAAGAGAGGAATGTCGATTTGCCAAGCACTTGTCTCTCCGTGTATTAACATCCTTTCCCTGCAGAACATGTTTTCCTACCTCCTCACACCCTGGACTCTTTTTACCAACTTTTCTTTTCACACCATGCTAATTCATGCCTTGCGTGCCTTTTTTTATCCCGCTGCGTGGCTGACAAACCTCAAAGTCAGTAGGTGGTCATGGACTTGTGCCCCAGATCCTGTAAGGGAAGTAGGTGCGGAATTGACATGACTCAGGACAGGATCTTTCAGCACCAGTTCTGGGAGCTTCCAGATTGTAGAACGCACGTCCTATCAGCCGCGAACCCACAGGGGCACCTCATTTGGGCCCCAGGCGGGCACAGAGGCCAGACAGCACCTGTGTTCCACGAGGTGGCCTTCCTCCCTTACCCACGATTGGCGGAGCCATGTCCGCAGGCTTGGCAGCCTAAACAGGGCAGGATGTTTCCAAGTATAACCTGCCATTGAAGAAATCAGTTTTATTTTGTCTACACGGGGGTGTCGTTGGCAGCCAGTCTCTCTGACTTCAGCTGATACACCGCTATGGTAGGCAGCCAGGCCAGGTTCAGCCAAGTCAGAAGTCTGGCTGCGGTTTCTGTGCTTCTTGGACACCATCAGGAAGGAGCTGTTCTTTCAGATTGCTCATTAATTGGCAAAACAAACATTTTGTTCTCTTGAGTGATTTGGTTACCAGTTCCAAGACAGATGTATATTTTTAGATCTTCTTATGTGACAATTAGATCTTCTTGTCACGTGAATTCTTTTTCTTTTCTTAAGTCCAGTGGTGAAATATTTTGCTCACAAAGCAGTAAAACCTCATGCAGCCAGTTCAGGGGGGAACTGAACGACGAGGATGGGATTCGAACCCACGCGTGCAGAGCACAATGGATTAGCAGTCCATCGCCTTAACCACTCGGCCACCTCGTCACTTGCATTTGTCTTCTCTTTTATATATGATTTAAAGAGTAGTCAGAAGAGCTGTTTATTACCCCAGTCCCGGGAGAATAGAGGCCCAGCGGTCGATCTGGGGAGATGAAAGATTGAACAGCAGATTATTTAGGCAGAATGTTCCCCTCAATACACAGAGTATTTCAAGTGCTTTTAACTTTTATAAATCTATTCAGCATGCCTGCAGAAGTGATAGAAGCCTTTTTGCTTTCCATGGAAAATGCAGGGAAAATAAAAGGGAGAGAGGAATAAACAATCATTGACTTTGGCACAGCTGAAAATAGGTGTCTTTTTTGGTGATATTCTCATTCTTCCCTGGGATATGGGGGGCTTTTAAACATCCCCAGGCCCAGGCCACACCCAAGACCCATAAAGTCACAATTTCAGGAATTTGAGACTTGCAGACAGCCACAGTGGGCAACCAAGGCTGAGAACTTCCGTTTTGTTAACATTTCAGGTGACCTGATCTCTCTGTAAACCTGAGTGTTTGGAGGGGATGCCACCTCAAGCTGGCATCTGATTTGGGGCTTGGAGGAGGAGAGGGAAGCTGGTGGTGTAGAAGGGCAGGATTCCATTCCGGCCCAGCAAGGCACAGCAATACAAGCATGGATTCTGCTTTGTCACAGCAATCTTGTTCTCCAGTAACTCCAGAGTATCTGCAGACCTTCAGGAGACTTCCATGGCTCTGCTCACATCACTGCCTGTGGGAAATCTCTAAACGGCTCTAGGTGCCTAGGGACATGGGCCATATTTGATCACTTCTCTCTCACTCCCCCGTATCCTAGAGATTGCCATGGGGGACAAGGACTGCATTATTTTTCCTGTATATTCTCTACATCAGCTATGTTTTAGGATCCACTAAATATTTTTAAGGGAATGGGTAGATGAATTAATCAATCGATATAAATATTCACTCTGCTTGTTATCAATTCATTTCAACTCAGTATATGTTTATTAAGTGCCTTCTATGGAGCTGGCCCCCTGGTGTAGACTCTGGGGCTATAATTCTAAACAAGAGCGAGCCTCTGCAAATCTTTGGTGCCTAAAGTTTCCCCCAGGACCCCTCCACCTCGGGGCTCCTCTGTCCTGTAATGTGCATGTTAATTCCCATTCTTCCTTCAGTTTTTCTCACACTGACCCCCCCTTCTCCATGGAAGGTTTTGGACAGGGAGAAGAAAAGTGTGTTTGGGATTGAATTGGCTCCACAAATGGGCGCTGAAAGTCCTGCTTATTTTAGCACATGTGTCTTACACCAGGGCTACCTTCAGGAGTCTCTCTCCAACTGGCTGGGTCGGGGTGGGGGGAGCACTTATTCAGAGAGGAATAGAATTTAATATAAACATTCCTTGCCCTCCCTCCCACCCCCACCCCCCAAAATTACCTGACACTGAAGGCAAAATCCTGGTCTCAGATTGTCTATAAAACCAGCTGTTCTAATATCTGAACTCACAGAACTGCCCTCCAGTTAATTTGGAGTTTGGATTGAAACCATGTTCCAAGTTTTGCCTTAATTCAGTCAGCCAACAGGTATTTCTGGGTCCTTCATACAGGCCTGGTACTGTACCCTTAGGTTTTATTTCTCTGGAGCCCAAAAAGGTGAAATCCTCAAAACTAATCCATGGGTTACAGCAAAATGTGCAGATTGGTGTAGCCCCTGCCCCGTGTAAACTCTGCACCTTCTCCTCCTGCAGGACACATGCATTGTCTTTCTTTAACAGAACTTTGCACCAATCCAACGTAGGTGCTTTCTTTGATAATAAATGGATTCTTATTTGACAAAGAATTGCCAAAAGGTCTTGAGACAGCTGCTATTTGAAGCCCACATGGAAGTCAAAGATTCACCTGGCCACGACTTTGAAGGAAATGCCTTTGTCTAAAATCTCTCAATATTGTTTATGCCCTGACCTGTCAGCAGAGATTTCCAGAAAGCTAAATGTCATGAACTTTAAGATACGGGAAATAGAATCTTGTTAGCAAAGGCTTTTGTTTAATTTTGTCTTATCTCTCATAATAAGGAGAAAGTCACCTAATGTTACATAAAAACTCCCCTATGTTATTACAGATCTTAGAGCCTCTCTTACAACAGCCCCATCCAGGGGCTCCTGGGTGGCTCAGATGGTTAAGCGTCTGCCTTCGGCTCAGGTCATGATCCCAGGGTCCTGGGATCGAGTCCCGCATCGGGCTCCCTGCTCATTGGGAGCCTGCTTCTCCCTCTGCTTCTCTCTCTCTCTCCCTCTGTCTCTCATGAATAAATAAATAAAATCTTTAAAAAAAAAAAAAAGAAAAAAACAGCCCCATCCAGGAAATTCCAAGTCAAGGATAAAAGCGGTGCGGAGCGGCCTGAAGTGTGATGAGCTGGTATATAATAGATATTTCATTTCTAAGAAAATTGACCAATTGAAAGTGCAATAGTTTATTTAAAAAGTAACGATAGAACTTGAAGACTGAGTGACCGTGTTGACATTACGACAACATGTATACAACATGTATGCAATTTATAATATGAGTCATTAGAATAGTTGTGGTTTCTGCAAATTTTACATGGAAAAACTGGAGAATGCTTGATGCTTAGCTAATCCACTCTGGAGGGCCCTCTGAAGAAGTGGTGAGCTATGTAGCAAGTGCCCACAAGTGTAGGTGATTCAAAGACAGTGAGGTGTCTTTAATAATCGTCCTGTAATAATTTATATTTACTTAACAATCGTGCGAGTCGATCTCGAAGTTTAGGCATAATGTTTTTTAAATGCATGGTTTGTTTCAATGCTTATGAGCCATAATTAGAAATAAATATCTGGTGTTGTATTTTGTTTCTTTACTACTCTCTTTTGTTTTCTGAAATTTAAGTTCATATGTTCCATATGAACAAAATGGGACAATTTTCTTGGTGGAACATCATGGTGACAGAATCACCACGACAAAAAAGGACTCAGAGGATAGTATTTGGATAATTAAATTCTAATGTAAATGATGCTGTCTGCAACCTTACACTAGCGTGTAACCAACCCTGGTAAAAATAGTTTTTCCCCCTAAGACAGTATGCCACAGGGGCTCCTGCGTGGCTCAGTCGGTTAAGCATCTGCCTTCGGTTCAGACAATGATCCCAGGGTCCTGGGATTGAGCCCCACATCGGGCTCTCTGCTCAGCGGGAAGCCTGCTTTTCCTCTCCCTCTGCCTGTGGTTCCCCCTGCTTGTGCATTCTATTTCTCTCTGTCAAATAAATAAAATCTTAAAAAAATAATAAAACAGTACGCCATAGCGCATTATACATATTCATTAGCTTTTAACTATCTAGCGAAATACAATTTAAAAATACTATAATATCCTGAAGGTACAAAGAAAATACTTTTTTTTTTCATTTGAGAAAAGCAAACAAAGCAACCTTTTCCTTAATCCCTTTAAAATTTTCTGTAGTTTATATTTTTTGAGAATGCATTTCCTTCTAGATTTTAAAAATAATGTAAATATTTATGCAGCTACCAAGATATGCTAAATTGAATATATATTATATTTGTATTTCTTTTTTGGTGGTTCTGAGCTCACTTTATGGACAACATAATTTTGGGAGACTCACACAAACTACATGAAAAATACTTTTAAATTTTATCCTATTTTGATTTCATTAATAAATGAATTTTTCAATGTAAACAACAACAAAATAAGATATGGAATATCTCTTATATGCACCTAATCGAGGGTTAATGTAATTTTTGTAACCAAACTCTATGGGTTTGGTTTCCAAAGCCATGTTTTAAATCCCTTTTCCTACACCCCAAAGTCCATGTTCGCGTTCCTACTGCAAACACACCGACCATGCACGGCGTTGTAGGTGTTAGAGTGAACATTGAAACGTGAAAGGAAAGTTCTTTAGAACCACTTAGTAATCTTGAAAACAATCAAATATAAGAAGTATCCAAAGTATTTCTATTTGTCTAGTAAAAGAATGTTAGAAAGTAAACAGTGATTCTGAATCATCACCAGTTTGATTAGTTTCTATCTTTTTAGGTTTGAGAATTTTTTTTTTTTCTTCCTAGGTCTCAAAAAGCAACCAGATGTAAAATGTATCTTTGTCAAGCTGGCACTTTACATTGCGGTTTTTGAAAGATGGTGGAGGAGTTCCTGGAAGAGAAAGAGGTTGACACAAAATACAAGTGTCATTTCCCTGGGAAGAGAGTGTTACAGTTGTCCCTGTGATTTTAGTAGTGACAGCATTTCAGAAGGATAAAACTGAAATGGGCCTTCTGAGTTTGGAACTGTGTGGGTAAATCTGGGGCTGCTTTGCCCAGTTTTTCACTCTCCTGTGTAAACCGACATAGGGGAGTTCATCAAAGGGACTGGATCTTCTCTCCTCCACCTGCCAGCCTTGCCCAGGACACGGGCTTCAGAAACCAGAAAGGTGGCCCCGGGCTGGCTAATGCTCGGCTGTCTGAGAGACACCTAGGGGCCCAACCATGCTTTTTTTCTTTATTACGTGTCCTACATTTCCAGGTGGATGAAGACCCAGTTCAACCTTTTATTTATTTCAGGAGGGAGGTATCAAAACCACAACAAATAGAAAGAACTTTCCTCCACCTGCCTGGCATGACGAAATAATCCATGGAGAATTCCCTATGTTTCATTTTCTTTGTTTTGTCTTAAGAACAGTGCCCCCTCCCCACCCCTGCCATGAGTGTACTAAGTGAACTAATTGTTGCGTTGTTTTTTTTGGAGTGATTTTCGTGTTTTATTAGTTTCTCCACTTCACATCATCAGTGATTTAACTTCACCCCTGCATCTGAAATGTTGCAGTTCGATAAAATAAGTAAATGAATAAAGTCTAAAGTGCTTCTAAGCCAGGCAGACACCTTTTTGTATGCTGTGATTTTACTGCTCTTCCCAGCTGATATTTATAACTCGGCCATATGTGGTTATAAAGATTTATTATGAGCCTGTGGAATAAGTTCTGTTAACGTGTACAGTAAACGTCCAAGTTTTGACTCGGTAAGCCTTGGGGATTCCTAATAAGATGAAGCCATTTTGATCGCCAGCCAAGCAGTGTGCAGTTGGAGTGAGGCCTCAGATTGACAAAGGGCTTAGCTATGCACCCTAGACTATACTCGCCCTGTGTGGGGTTTGCTCAAAATGTTTGCAGAGCTCAGGTAGGTATTTTTCTTCTTCATCACCATCCTCATCTGAGAAAAGTTGAAGTTTGAGAATCTGTTGACTAAAGGTTGGAATGGAAAATTTTAAGACCATAAATAAAGGCCAAACTAAAAAGGCAGGGCAGAGCCATCTGGGAGTATAGTGAATAGGGCATCTGTACCTGATCCCCCCACCCTTGTCTGGCAAGAGGATAGTTACTCTGAGTACACCAGGAGAGAGAAAACTGCAGACTTCAGCTGGTACTAACCCCACCAACTCCCCTTACATGGCCAGTGGAAAAGGAGGCCTGGGCCTCTCCTTTTACAGCCTTCCTCCATTTTCTGAAACTTCTTTTGCCCTTAATATATACGTATATTTTCCAAGAAAATTCATGCCATGTGGGGAAGAGAAAGGTCTCAAAATAAAACAACAGAGTGAGACAGTGTCAAAAAGCATGCAGCAATTTTCTCAAGCTCAACTGCGTTAGAATCACCTGGGGAGGGCTTTAAAGATACTATAATGTCCAGTTTGGTTTTTCCCTCCCGAATGCTGCCTAGGCATTTTTTTTTTCCTTGAAGATCCCAGGGTGAAAAAAGAAGAAGAAGAAGATATCCTGGTGATTCTAATGTGAAGCCCGAGTCACAACCCACTGGTTTAAAGCCTAATTTTAAGTGAATTTTCACAGAAGTCTTGAAAATAAGTAATATTTTCTACTCCCAGAACTTGACAATCTCTGAAGATAGCTTGAGAAGCAGTATTCATTGACATGGAATTGCTCAGGTCCTGAAAAACTCTGCTCTGACAAAAGAAAACCAATCACCTGAGAGAAAGGATAGGACCCGAGCTTGCCAGAGTGGGTGTCTTGAAGTTTCTGGAGGGTGTTGTGAAATTTCTGCACAGCACCATGTTTTTTAAAGATTTTATCTACTTATCTGAGAGAGGGAGAGAGCACGAGTCGTGGGCAGAAGCAGAAGGAGAGGAAGAAGCAGGCTCCCCGCTGAGCAGGGAGCCGAACGCAGGGCTCGATCCCAGGACCCCGAGATCATAACCTGAGGCAAAGGCAGACGCTTAACCGACTGAGCTACCCAGGCGCCCCTACCCTTTCTTCTATTAATGTGGTGTATCATGTTGATAGGCAATTACTTAAAAATAAAATCTTTAAAAAATAAAACAAAATAAAAATACAGTGGACTTTCCAGAGCTGTTAAGGATTAAATCAGACAACTTACAAGGTGGTAAGCATGGTGCCTGGGCTGGAGGGGCCCTCATGAATGGTGTGATGTGTGGGGGAAGTGGTATAGCAACAACAAGAGCCACCCAGGCGCCCTTTGCACAATACCATTTCCCCTTTGTGCCTCCCCTCCTCAGGTGCCCATAAAGTTCTAGATCTTTCCCCAGTTTTAGCTTATGATTGAATTACTGCCCATCTAGCTCTTTTTCTAGCAGATCTGTAGAGTGCCATATTAGATTGTGGTTAATTAATCCCCAAATATCTGTATATGATGATTTAATATATGATTCTTCGATTATCATCAACATTACAAGATGATTTTGATATTTATCCTAAATAAGCAATGAATATAGACTTTTGGGTATTCAGTAATCCTAGACTGACAGTACACAAATTCTTAGTACCTCCCTTCAGTACACTTCTGACCAAACAACATTCTTTCCAATGGCTATCCATCCTTTAAATAGGCAGGGAGCTCTGAACTTTAGAGGGTCCTGTTCATAATTGGACAATGTGATCTTTCCTGTCAATTTCCTTTCCAAAACATGTCTGAAATCCATCTGTCCTCCCCATTTCCACTGCTACCACCACCTATCCAGGCCACTGTTGTTTCCAGAGTTAGTTACCACAAGCTTCTATTTTGTCTTCCTCCAAATCCAGTTTCTGCATGAGCTGTCACCCACCCCACACTGCCCTCCACTCAAAGCTTCCCAATGCCTTTCCATTCCACTAAAAATAAAATCCAAACTCCTCACCTGCCATGGTCACTGTTGGGTCTTCTCAACCCCACTGGACATGCCCTCTGACCTTAGTGTGGATCTTGAGCTGTCTGGCCAGCCCAGGCTCTTTCCCACTGGGAGCCTTTGCCATGCTTTTCCTTCCACCAGGCATGCTTTCTGCCTGTTACAGCCTGTAAGTCTCTGATTAACTAGAACCTCTTCACACAGGAAAGAGCTGTTCTTTTGGATTTCTCATTAGTTGACAAAACAAACATTTTGTTCTCTAGCATGATTTGGGTACCAATTCCATGGCACAGATGTATATTTTTAGATCCTCTTATGTGACACTTGAATCTTCTTGTCAGATGAGTTATTTTTCTTTTCTTATATCCAATGGTGAAATATTTTGCTCACAAAGCACTAAAACCTCATGCAACCAGTCTAGCGGGGAAACTGAACGACAAGGATGAGATTCAAACCCATGCCTGCAGAGCGCGATGGATTAGCAATCCATCGCCTTAACCACTCGACCAATGTCTAATGCAGTCCATCCCTTTATTATCCTCTATCTCAGCCTGCCATTGGCTCCTTTGTAACAATTAAAATTTGCAGTTATCTTATTCATTTTGTCTATTTAGCTGTTCTATGCCTGTCTCCTCCACTAGAAAGAAAGAAGGGAAGTCCTTTGATGACATGGACCAAGACATAGTGAGCACTCAAGAAATATTTGTTAAATACTGGCAGGAATAAAAGGAAATAATCTCTCTTCTCTCCTGTCTTTTAACTTACCAGTCTTTGTTCTGCTGTTAGTGCAGTTGAGATGGGATCCAGGTGGCAACCTCCGCTTTACCTTCTTCTGGAAGCAACTCAGGGCAATTTTTAACTCTTAATGTGTGGACTTGGGAACTAGGAAAGAAAATCCAGATAGCATAATAGCACCAGCGGACACATGCTGAGCTCTATGTGACATTCATCATGCTAGACATTTTACTCTTTAGTTCTTACAATACAGTGAATCAGGAACTGATTCTTCCCATTGTATAGATTAATTAGTACACTGGGACTCAAAAAGAAGTGCTTGCCCAAGATCGTGTAATTGATGCATGGCAAATAAGTGTTCTGACAGCAGATCTTCCATGCTAACCCACTTCTATACACTCCTCAGGAGACAGTATAGTTTTATGATTATACTTCACAAACAGGCTAAGACGATGACACCAAATTTTACATTATGGTAAAATGGTGGTTACTTTAAGAATGCTAATTACTGGGGCGCCTGGGTGGCTCAGTCATTAAGCGTCTGCCTTCGGCTCAGGTAATGGTCCCAGGGTCCTGGGATGGAGCCCCACATTGGGCTCCCTGCTCAGTGGAAAGCCCGCTTCTCCTTCTCCCACTCCCCCTGCTTGTGTTCCCTCTCTTGCTGTGTCTCTCTCTATCAAATAAATAAAATCTTAAAACAAAAAAAAGAATGCTAGTTACTCTAATCTTTCCAATCCTGCACTTGCACAGTTGTGTATTTTTAAACCAAAGTAAAGGCTTTTACATTTATTTACTTTGAATAGCATCACATTTATTTCAGTGAATCATTCTTCAAGTTCTTTTTAATGTCAGTGGATGTTTAGAATGAAAAGGACATAAATTCCAGACAGGCCTGGGTTCAGACCCTGGTCCACAGTGGAGGAGTGTGTGATCTTGGACGGGCTACTTAACCTTCTTGAACGTTGGTTTGCTCCTTAGTAAAATGAGAGTACCAAGGTATAGCTTTATGTAAGGGCTAAAAAGATGGTACCTGTAAAGCACGCGGCCATGTGCTTTATATACAGACTCTCCGTCAATGTCAGATCCTGCCCCTTGTCCTGTGTATCAACTAGCTCTTCCAGCTGTGTTATCTGAGCTTTGCAGACAGTAGACTCTTGTTCTATAGATTTTATGTCATCCATCAAGTAAACTGCTCCCAGAGGCAACAGGCTTTTAAGGGAAGCTGTCTCTTCCCCTATACACTGCTCTTCATTCCAGGGATCAACCCACACATACTTGTGATCAGAACTGCCTTGATTTGCAAGGAACACGAGCAACATTACCCTACTGCAGCTGTGAATATTTTTCTCTTGGTCATGTTAATGGTCTTTCCCTCTATCTTAAGCCTCTCGGACGTCTGAATAAATGTTGGTGTGAAGTGTCATAAAATGAATCCTGAAAATGAATGTGTCCATCAATGTGAGCAGGAATTCAAAGCCAGGAGAAGTGAAAAATTTGTAAACCCACTTTCCATGCCCAGAAGTGACTTCATGCATAGGACAGTCATCTGCCTATTGATCCTGACTCGGAAAAGCAAAAAATGTCTCTTGTAATCCATGGGAAAGCTCCCCAGCAGTCTGCCCACTATTTCTAAACTTTAATAGAATGTGACAATTACTGAAGGGTAAGGCCATCAACGTAGAAGTCTATGGCATTTGCACTGAATAATTTGTCTGATTAATTCGTCATTACTCACTGTCACCTAGCTGAAGTCAGGATAGATAAGCTTTGATGAAAGGGAAAAAGTCATCCTAGGAAGAAAGCAATCAGTGAAACAAAAAAACAAGGGAAAAATTCTGGATTTATAAAGCCAGAACAAGTCTGAGTAAGACAGGATGGCAAAGAAGGGGCTAAAGGAACAACTTTATGATAAAGAACCAGGGGAGGAAGGAGTTAGGGAGCATGGTGGACCGGGCCTGGGCTGCAGGGGGAGGAGAGACCCAAAGCTAAGTAGTTGGTTGGGAGGACCCATGAGAACTCTAACACATTGCTTGAGGGGAGGATAAGCTTATACAATCACTTTGGAAACCACTTGGCAAGCATCTACCTACATTGAACATAGGTATTCCTATGGGACATAGCATAGCAGTTCCACTCCTCAATATATTTCTAGCAGAAACAAATATTTCTTTCACTAGAAGACAAAGTGCTCAGAGCAGCACTATTTGTAATAGTTCTATATCAGTTTGCTGGGGGCAGTTGTAACAAATACCATAGACTGGGTGGCCTAAACAACAGAAAGTTGTTTCGTCAAAATTCTGGGGGCTAGAAGTCTAAGATCAATTGTTGCCAGGGTTTGTTTCTCCTGAAGCCTCTCTCCTTGGCTTGTAATGGCTGTCTTCTCCCTGTGTCTTCACATGGTTTTCCTCCTGTGCGTGTCTGTGTACTTTTCTTACAAAGAGGTAAATCATATTGGATTAGGGCCCACATTAATTACCTTATTTTACCTTAATTACCCCTTTAAAGGCCTTATGTAAAAAAAAAAAGTCACATTGTAAGGTACTGGAAGTTAGGGTCAATATACAAATTTTTGTGTAGGGGGGATGTTGGGGACACAATTCAGCCAAGTTTCCAACTGAAGCAACCCAAATATCCAACAGCAGTAGAATAAAGATACACATTCACACAACAGAACACTATACCACATGGGGAATGAATGGATTACAATTATAGGCAACAATATGGTCGACTCACAAAAGTAATGTTGAATGAGGGGAATCAGACACAAAAGTATATGCTGTATGCTTCCATGTACATTAAGTTCTAGATAGGTAAAACTAGTCTTCAGTGCTTAGAAGTCAGAAGAGCTGTTGTTTGGGAGGTCAGGGGAGGCTGACTGGGAAAAAGAAGACAGCTTCAGATGTGCTGATATCTCTGTCTTGAGCCAGGTGTAGATTACACAGGTGTGTTCACTTTGGGAAGAAGTTTCAAGATGCACACTTAACAATTTGTTCCTTTTTCAGTATGATTACACCTCAGCAAAATGGTTAGAAGAAAGAGGACTAACCAGTTGCAAACAGAGGCAACACAACCAAAATGTGTCTTCCAAAGTGGTCAAGTAAATCATTCAAAGTGGGTTTTGGTGTACTCTCCTCATCTTCTCCAAATTGGGATCTTCCAAAAAGCCAGGTGTCTGTCCTAATGTAAAGACTCTTTGAAAGAGTCTTCCTAAATCCAAGACTCAAGTTCCTTAAGATGTTATAAGACACCAAGGTGCCTGGGAGGCTCAGTTGGTTAAGTGTCCAACTCTTGATTTTAGCTCAGGGTCAAGAGATCGAGCCCCACATCGGGCTCCACACTGGGAGCAAAGCCTGCTTAAGATTCTCTCTCCCTTTCCTTCTGCTCATCCCTCAGCTTGCCATACTCTTGCTCTCTCTAAATAAACAAACAGACATTATAGGATACCAAGAATAGAAGGATAAAAGGTCATTGGCAAGGGACAAAACACAAGACTGGAATGACTTCTCATTAACTGTACTAAATATTAGACAAAAGTGGAGCAAAACACTGAATATTGTAAAGGAAAATCATTTTGGATATGGAGTTCTATGTTCAGAAAAACTATCAGACAAGTAAATAAGAAAATGAAGTTAACTAGCTATGAGAATCTCCAAAGTTTATCTTACACACAACTTTCTTAGGAAGGTAATAAAATGTACCCCAGCAAAATAAAGGGGAAATGTGGGGAATAGTGGAAATAATGGGCTCCAGCAGAAAGAAGTGGAGTCATAGAATTAAAACTAGGGCGGTAAACCTGGGGGAAATCTTTCCCAGTTGGGTCTAAAGGACACAGGCTCTGAGAGGAAGCATCTGAGTGACAAAAGGTATTGAAGGAGCACCATTTAAGGGACCTTTTAACTGAGAAGGTGAGATGGTAGAGCAATTTAAAAATATGGTGGACACATGACTCTTTTGTCAACAAGAAATACGAAAATCAATTAAAAACTCTAGGGAAAAACAAACAATAACTAAATAATAAAGTCCTGTTCCAAACAGAAAGCAAATTAAAAAGTGGCATGATTTTGAACAATCAATGGAATGTAAGAAAAGAGAAACCATTTGGCTTTGATCTTAGAATAAATTTTATTTAACTGGCATTAGACCCATGGTGAAAAAATTGTCATATTAGAATGGTACCTGGTCTGGAGGCAAATGATATTTTTATAATCACAAAATGCATAGTATACCTACTGGCTTTCCAATTATGGATCCAGACCATGAGCAAGTCATGGAAAGTTAATTGTTATTACAGAATAGGAGGCAAATGTGAATAACTGTGATGACGCTGTGAAATCAGAGAGCTGATAGAAGGTCTGGGGTGGGGGTGGGGGCAAGAGGAGAGGGCAAGGAATAGAGTTTGTTTGCATAGAAGCAGTATGTGTCAAGTAACTGATGCAAAATCATGGCTTAACTGACTAAAACTAAGGATAAAAGCATAAGGATATTTTTATTTATTTATTTATTTATTTATTTATTTATTTAAAGATTTTATTTATTTATTTGAGAGAGAGAGAGCACATGAGAGGGGGGAGGGTCAGAGGGAGAAGCAGGTTCCCTGCTGAGCAGGGAGCCCGATGCGGGACTCGATCCAGGGACTCCAGGATCATGACCTGAGCCGAAGGCAGTCGCTTAACCAACTGAGCCACCCAGGCACCCAGCATAAGGTTATTTTAAAAAGCTGTAATGGGACAAAAGAAAAACACTAAAAGCTAAGACTATAACTGTCAAGCATTGTGAAGAAAAGCAAGGAGAAAGAAGATACTAAGATACTCTCATATTGAAAAATTAATGGGTTTTTGTTTAACTTTGTTAAATGTTAAGGCATTTAATGAGCTAGTCGTCAAACCACTGGAAGCTTGAAATTGTCCCGAGTGAGAATATTTACAACAGAAAGGGGCAAAAGTTACAAATTAGGAAGCAACCATGATAGGAACTAAAATCTGTATTGGTCAAAAGAAATTGCTTCCAGGGCACCTGGGTGGCTCAATCGGTTAAGTGTCTGACTTTGTATCTTGGCTTAGGCTTTGATCTCAGGGTTCTGAGTTCAAGCCCTTTGTTGGGCTCCATGCTGGGTGTGGAGCCTACTTAAAACAATTTTTTTTTATTCTTATGTTAATCCCCATACATTACATCATTAGTTTTAGATGAAGTGTTCCATGATTCATTGTTTGTGCATAACACCCAGTGCTCCATGCAGAATGTGCCCTCCTCAATACCCACCACCAGGCTAACCCATCCTCCCACCCCCCTCTGCTCTAGAACCCTGTTTGTTTTTCAGAGTCCATCGTCTCTCATGGTTCGTCTACCCCTCCGATTTCCCCCGCTTCATTCTTCCCCTCCCACTACCTTCTTCTTCTTCTTTTTTTTTTCTTAACATATATTGCATTATTTGTTTCAGAGGTACAGATCTGAGATTCAACAGTCTTGCACAATTCACAGCGCTTACCAGAGCACATACCCTCCCCAGTGTCTATCACCCAGCCACCCCATCCCTCCCACCCCACCCCCCACTCCAGCAACCCTCAGTTTGTTTCCTACAATTAAGAATTCATCATATCAGTGAGATCATATGATACATGTCTTTCTCTGTTTGACTTATTTCACTCAACATAATACCCTCCAGTTCCATCCACCTCATTGCAAATGGCAAGATCTCATTCCTTTTGATGGCTGCATAATATTCCATTGTATATATATATACCACATCTTCTTTAGCCATTCATCTGTCGATGGACATCTTGGCTATTTCCACAGTTTGGCTATTGTGGACATTGCTGCTATAAACATCAGGGTTCACGTACCCTTTCGGATCCCTACTTTTGTATCTTTGGGGTAAATATCCAGTAGTGCAATTGCTGGATCATATGGTAGCTCTATTTTCAACTTTTAAAGATTTTATTTATTTATTTGACAGAGAGAGAGATAGCGAGAGCAGTAACACAAGCAGGGGGAATGGGAGAGGGAGAAGCAGGCTTCTCCCTGCTCGGTTGCCGAGCAGGGAAACCGATGTGGGACTCGATCCCAGGACCCTGGGATCATGACCTGAGCCGAATGCACCAGCTTGCATTCCCACCAACAGTGTAGGAGGGTTCCCCTTTCTCCGCATCCCCGCCAACATCTGTCCTTTCCTGACTTGTTAATTTTAGCCATTCTGACTGGTGTGAGGTGGTATCTCATTGAGGTTTTGATTTGGATTTCCCTGATGCCAAGCAATATTGACCACTTTTTCATGTGTCTGTTGGCCATTTGGATGTCTTCTTTGGAAAAATGTCTGTTCATGTCTTCTGCCCATTTCTTGATTGGATTCTTTGTTCTTTGGGTGTTGAGTTTGATGAGTTCTTTATAGATTTTGGATACTAGCCCTTTATCTGATATGTCATTTGCAAATATCTTCTCCCATTCTGTCGGTTGTCTTTTGGTTTTGTTGACTGTTTCCTTTGCTTTGCAAAAGCTTTTTATCTTGATGAAGTCCCAATAGTTCATTTTTGCCCTTGCCTCCCTTGCCTTTGGCGATGTTTCTAGGAAGAAGTTGCTTCGGCTGAGGTCAAAGAGGTTGCTGCCTGTGTTCTCCTTTAGGATTTGGATGGACTCCTG
>NC_058412.1:91235772-91254260 GCF_002201575.2 Neomonachus schauinslandi | reverse complement strand
GATTTTTGATGACTGCTTCAATTTCCTTAGTGGTTATAGGTCTGTTCAGGTTTTCTATTTCATCCTGGTTCAGTTTTGGTAGTTGATACATCTCTAGGAATGCCTCCATTTCTTCCAGGTTATTTAATTTGCTGGCATAGAGTTGCTCATAATATGTTCTTATAATTGTTTGTATTTCTTTGGTGTTGGTTGTGATCTCTCCTCTTTCATTCATGATTTTGTTCATTTGGGTCATTTCTCTTTTCTTTTTGATAAGTCTGGCCAGGGGTTTATCAATCGTGTTAATTCTTTCAAAGAACCAGCTCCTAGTTTCGTTGATCTGTTCTACTCTTCTTTTAGTTTCTATTTCATTGATTTCTGCTCTGATCTTTATTATTTCTCTTCTCCCACTGGGTTTAGGCTTTATTTGCTGTTCATTCTCCAGCTCCTTTAGGTGTAGGGTTAGGTTGTGTACTTGAGACCTTTCTTGCTTCTTGAGAAAGGCTTGTATTGCATATACTTTCCTCTTAGGACCGCCTTTGCTGCATCCCAAAGATTTTGAATAGTTGTGTTTTCATTTTCATTGGTTTCCATGAATTTTTTTAATTCTTCTTTAATTTCCTGGTTGACCCATTCATTCTTCAGTAGGATGCTCTTTAGCCTCCATGTATTTGAGTTCTTTCCAACTTTCCTCTTGTGATTGAGTTCTAGTTTCAAAGCATTGTGGTCTGAAAATATGCAGGAAATGATCCCAATCTTTTGGTACCGGTTGAGACCTGATTTATGACCTAGGATGTGATCGATTCTGGAGAATGTTCCATGGGCACTAGAGAAGAATGTGTATTCCATTGCTTTGGGGTGGAATATTCTGAATATGTCTGTAAAGTCCATTTGTTTCAGGGTGTCATTTAAAGTCTTTATTTCCTTGTTGATCTTTTGCTTAGATGATCTGTCCATTTCAGTGAAGGGGGTGTTAAATTCCCCCATTATTATTGTATTGTTGTCGATGTGTTTCTTTGCTTTTGTTATTAATTGCCTTATATAATTGGCTGCTCCCATGTTAGGGGCATAGATATTTACAATTGTTAGATCTTCTTGTTGGATAGATCCTTTAAGTAGGATATACTGTCCTTCCTCATCTCTTATTACAGTCTTTGGTTTAAAATCTAATTCGTCTGATAGAAGGATTGCCACCCCAGCTTTCTTTTGGTGTCCATTAGCATGGTAAATGGTTTTCCACCCCCTCACTTTCAATCTGGGGGTGTCTTTGGGTCTAAAATGAGTCTCTTGCAGACAGCATATCGATGGGTCTTGTTTTTTAATCCAGTCTGATAGCCTGTGTCTTTTGATTGGGGCATTGAGCCCATTTACATTCAGGGTAACTATTGAAAGATAGGAATTTAGTGCCATTGTATTGCCTGTAAGGTGACTGTTACCGTATATTGTCTGTGTTCCTTTCTGGTCTATTTTGCTTTTAGGTTTTCTCTTTGCTTAGAGGACCCCTTTCAAGATTTCCTGTAGGGCTGGTTTTGTGTTTGCAAATTCCTTTATTTTTTGTTTGTCCTGGAAGCTTTTTATCTCTCCTTCAATTTTCAATGACAGCCTAGCTGGATAGAGTATTCTTGGCTGCATATTTTTCTCATTTAGTGCTCTGAATATATCCTGCCAGTCCTTTCTGGCCTGCCAGGTCTCTGTGGATAGGTCTGTTGCCAATCTAATGTTTCTACCCTTGTAGGTTACATATCTCTTCTCCCGAGCTGCTTTCAGGATTTTCTCTTTGTCTATGAGACTCGTAAGTTTTACTATTAGATATCGGGGTGTTGACCTATTTTTATTGATTTTGAGAGGGGTTCTCTGTGCTTCCTGGATTTTGATGCCTGTTTCCTTACCCAAATTAGGGAAGTTCTCTGCTATAATTTGCTCCATTATACCTTCTGCCCCTCTCTCTCTTTCTTCTTCTTCTGGGATCCCAATTATTCTAATGTTGTTTCATCTTATGGTATCGCTTATCTCTCGAATTCTGCCCTCATGATCCAGTAGTTGTTTATCTCTCTTTTTCTCAGCTTCTTTATTTTCAATCATTTCATCTTCTATATTACTGATTCTCTCTTCTGCCTCATTTATTCTAGCAGTTAGAGCCCCCATTTTTGATTGCACCTCATTAATAGCCTTTTTGATTTCTACTTGGGTGGATTTTAGTTCTTTTACTTCTCCAGAAAGGGTTTCTCTAATAACTTTCATATTTTTTTCAAGCCCAGCTAGTATCTTTAAAGTCATCATTCTGAACTCTAGATCTGACATTGTACTAATGTCCGTATTCAGTAGGTCCCTCGCAGTCGGTACTACCTCTTGTTCTTTTTGTTGAGGTGATTTTTTCCATCTTGTCATTTTGTGCAGAGGAGAATAGATTAATGAGAGAACAAAATGCTAGCAGAGTAACAACGTCCCCAGAAAATATACCCTAAACAAATCAGAAAAGACCTGAAGCAGTGGGAAAAGAAACGGAAAGAGAGAAAAACGAAAAAGAAAAAAAAGAAAAAGATAAAAATAAAAACAAAAACAAACAAAACAAAACAACAACAACAACAAAAAAAACAAAATGTGATCAAATATGACCAGGCTGGTATATAGATCAGTGCCACACACTAGATTTGGGGTGTATTTTGGTCTTTTAGTACAAAGTGCCTCTCAAAATTTAAAGAAAGAAAAACTTATATATGTACAAAAATAAGGGTTGATATGATGAAGGGATAGAATATGACTGTAAAGATGGAAATTATAAAAAATTTTATAAAAGGAATTGATAAGAAGTTGTTTGAAAAAAGAAAGAAGAGGATTTAAAAAAAGAAAAAAGAAAAAAAAAGGGAGAGGATGTGATCAGGCAGGGGAATAGAAAACACCATATACTAGAGATTTAGGGTATATTTTAATCTGTTAGAAGAAACTATCTCAAAATTTTAAAGAGAGAACAACTTATATATATAAGCCAAAAATACGGGTAACTACTATGAAGGGATAGAATATGACTCTAAAAATGAAAAATAAAAATGTTTTTTTTTTTTAAAAAGGGATTGATAAGATGTTGGTTGAAAAAGGGAAAAGAAAAATTCAAAAAGGAAAAAAGAAAAAAAGACAGTTAAAAAAAATTAACTTTGAAAGACTAAAGAATCATGGTAAAAAAGCCATGAATTCTATGTGCAGTATTCCCCTAGCGCTGGAGTTCTGCCGTTCTCATTGATGGGTAAACTTGGTCTTGGCTGGCTGTTCTCGCTGATCTTCTGGGGAGGCGCCTGTTGCCGTGGTTTCTAAATGTCTCTGCCGGAGGCGGAATTGCCCCGCCCTTGCCCCCTCCCAGCTAAGTAATCTGCTCGGGTTTGCTCTCTGGGGCTTTTGTTCCCTGTGAGCTTTCCGTACAGCTTTGGAGGCAGAGAGTGAAAATGGCGGCCTCCCAATCTCTGCCCCGGAGGAGCCAAGAACTCGGGGCCAGCTTCTCAGTGAGCCTCCAAAGAAAAGCCGTCAGTCACTCCCGTCTCCCCGGTCTCCGGCCGCACTCCGTGCTCACCCGGCCTGTGACCGCGCGTTTCTATCTCTGGCACCTGACCCCGGGTGGAGTCTCCAAACCCAGCAGATCCCTGCGGTGCACTCCCACGCAGCTCCTCCCGGGGGAGGAAGGTGAGTCTCCCTGGATCTGCCGCTTGGGTCCCTGCTGGAGGAGCAGGGGCCCGACTGTGCCACGGATCACAGTTTATGGCAACCCCGAGCTGAGAGCCTGCGCCTGGGCTCCGCCTCTGCAGCTGGCTTCCCTGCTCCATTACCTGGTAGCTCTGCCACACTCAGGCACCCCCGGTCTTTCTGTGACCCCGAGGGTCCTGAGACCACACCGTCCCAGAGGGTTCCACCCCCCGCTTAGCCACCAGAGTGATGTCCCTCGGTGGAGCAGACTTTTAAAAGTTCTGATTTTGTGCTCCGCGGCTCTATCACTGGCCAGAAGCGGCCAACGGAGGCCCCTCCCCCGCTGTCTATCCTCCCGAATATCACCTCGGATTCACTTCTCCGCATGTCCTACCTTCCAGAAAGTGGTCACTTTTCTGTTCAGAGAGTCGTTGCTATTCTTTTCTTCAATCTCCTGTTGAGTTTGTAGGTGTTCAGAATGGTTTGATCCCTTTCCAGCTGAATTCCTCAGAGGAGACGAAATCCAGGTCTCCTACTCCTCCGCCATCTTGCTCCGCCCCCTCAAAACAATTTTTTTTTAATTAAAAAAAGAAGAATTAGCTTCTGGAAGTTTAAGTCTGAAGAGGTTAGCAGAATGTGACTATCTACTCATTTGTTCCTTAGGAACTCATTGGTTCCTATAAAAATACATTTTTATATACATATATATTTATTACATTTATTTCTATCATATATTACTTATGTTTATGTATTATATTGTATAAATTTATTTATAATATGTATTTAAAACAAATATGTCTTTTTTAAATTACCAGGTACTGGGGTAGGAGTGGGACTCAAGGGGCAGGTAACCAGATTTAGTGACTAATGAGTACTGGGAAGCCAACAGAAGTCTCAGAGTCAGAGGTGGGAGTGAAAGAGGACACTCCCTGGCAAAAGAAAGCATGGGCAGAGGCCCAGAGGCTAGAAATAAATAGCTAAGCGAGAAGATGGGGAACAGATCATGAGGATGATGAGAGGTAAGGTTGAGGGACTCAATCTCAGAAAAGCAAGGCTCTGGATATTTGGATATTTTTAGGGCACTTGATGGTTTCAGATCATTATGTAGAAAGGCTTTGCTGTGTTGTGTACAAGCCTGCCTGCTGTATGAGTGCTTTGCTTTTTTTTTTTTTTTTTTTCTTTTGCTATGTATCTTCCTGAAATTGGAATGCATTTTACAATTCTGGTCAGCCTGGCAGTAGTGAGGGCTTGTAGAATGAATGTCTTCAGCTTGGAAGAAGCTACTGTGGAACGTTCTTTTAAGAAAGGCTGTGTCTTCAATGTTCTCAATGGTATTGGGGATGATATTGTGTGGAAAAACAAACAAACAAAACCCATAAGAACATCAAAGTCTCCAGGTTGAAAAGTGATCCAAAAGAGCCAAACTCAGCATGAACAGGTCTTAGAAAAACATCATCCCATTTATTTAACTGATGTTGCCTCCTTTCCATACATTAAAGAGTGATATACAATAAAAAAAATCTATGTGTAAAAAGTCTTTAAAATCTCATTAAATTAAATTAAACATAATTAAAATTAAAATACCAAGGGATAAGAAATACTTGTATCAAATTTAATTGATAATATTTTCCTTTGGTGGCACATAAAATTACATTACTAACAATTAGAGTATTTTATAGTCAATGAAATGAAGCATATATATATATACATACATACATACATATATATATTCTTCTTTGTTAAAGTAGAATTATCTCTCTCCAAACCTGCATTTTTTTTTTCACTAAGTACTTGTTTGACTGAATCAAATTAACAACAGTTGTTAGAATGGCAGCAAAATGTTTCTGGCTAAATTCACTCACAAGAATGCTCTGCTCTCCGGGACACTTTATTCCCTGACCCTCCACTTTCTCTATTGTGAGTTACTGCAAACCCTTCTCAAATGGGGAGTCAGAGGAAAATTGACAAAACGGGTGTCTGAAGAGTCCCATTACCTGTTAGCCGCTAGGAGGGTGTAGCGGGGGATGAATATTCTGTCCCAGCTTTCTGTTCGTGAGGTGATCCTGGGACTTTGCTCTCCTTCTACCTGCTTTCCAAACCAAACAAACCCCAAATAGCAGCCACCCCTGCTGGCTTTGTAGTGGACTAAGCATTTGGAGCTGCTCCCTTGGGTAAGGGGGACACAAGGTTTGCACTCAGAGCACAGGAACTTGCAGGGAGATTTCCCCACAGGTGGGGGCTTGTCTAAGCCCTGAGTACATTAGTTGCCTGAGGCATGTTTGGAAAATAAATGATCTTGGTGTTTTGGCTTTTGATGTCATTTCCCCCTGATATCTGTTTTTGAAAGGCAGAGAGTGACAGTAAAGCAAAGTGGGTATGAACACCGGTCCCAGGCTTCAAGTCCGTCTGCCCTTTTTGCTTACGGACTATATGAATTAGAGCACTCAACTTCGTTTTCTCTGAGACTCATTTTCCCCATTCAGAGACAGGGTAAGCAATGCCTCTTTTGTGGGCTAAGATCAAAGATTAAATGAGGTTCTGCACATGGGGCACGCACCACAGTTCTCTGCATGCACAGTGCTCCCCAAGTGGCTCCTGCCGTTCATCATCAGAAGGAAGGAAGCAAGGAAGCTGAGAATAGTAAAGGATTAATAATGAAGCGTTATGACTTTTAGAGATTGAAAAGACCTGAGAAATAATCTAGTCCAAACCTCTCATTCTACAAACAAGAAAAGTGAAATTCTGACCCAGACCATGACTTTCATGAGACCAGAGGAAAAGTTTGGTGGCAAAGCTGGGCCTCTTCCGTACACTTGGTAGAAATTTCCTACAAGTAAATGGCAACCACACATGGACTTGGACCCAGTTGGATTTTTAAATTTTATTTTAATATCACAGACTGAAAGAATGTGGCTCAGTCTTTTCGTATTTCTGGTGTAGGCCATTTTGGTCAAAGGCAGTTAAAATAAAAAAGCGTAAGCTTTCTTCCTTTTTTAAATTTTATTTTTTATTTTTTTTTAAGATTTATTTTTTTATCTATTTGACAGAGAGAGAGAGACAGCGAGAGGGAACACAAGCAGGGAGAGTGGGGGAGGGAGAAGCAGGCTCCCTGCTGAGCAGCGGGAGCATGATGTGGGGCTCGATCCCAGGACCCCGGGATCATGACCCAAGCCGAAGGCAGATGCTTAATGACTGAGCCATCCAGGCACCCCCTTAAATTAGAATTTTAAATATAAAGCTCAGGTAAAGATGGGAATTCAAATTTAAAAGGCCAAGAGAAAGAATATCAAAGAACTAGAAGATAAACATTTTGCTTTTCACAGGAAAAGAATTCTTTGTTCTGTTGTACAGCCAACCGTAGCCTGCAAGACGAATGATGCTGTCAATGGCATGGTTTTCCAGTGACATGAAACCCTGATTCTGCGGGACAGGCTCTGGTGGTGCAGCCACTGTTTGCATCTGTGGCTGACTCTGTTGCAATTTGTGTCCTGAACTTTCACGGCTTCCTCTGGAGCCACTGCTGGGTACACAGAACACCCTAAGGTTGATAAGGAGTCTGGCTCTGAAGCATTAAACCACCACCCCAGACACTGACACCTCTCCTACCCAGACCATCCCTAGCACAGGCTGCATCACTTTGATCTCAGATGAAGTGAAGAATGATGTGCAAAACAATGGCAGAAGAAAAATTATTAAATTTCCTTACTACCTACAGCCCACTGATAAGTCCTTGAAACAGGCAGAGTGACATTCCTCCAGGAACTCAGCTGCCTCGATGTTGACATTTTGCTAAGGGCAAAAGGCCATCCTAGCCCAATCCACGCCGCCCCCCCCATGCTGTAAGTCTACTTCTACTTTTACATATAAAAATCCCTTTGGAAATTTCCTTTATCTCTACCCCCCAAGATACGTGTTTGCAATCATCCCCCAAGCATATGGCCCACCGATATACATCCAAAGGGTCTCATGACTAAGGTTTCATTATATGGTAATAAATGACCTTTTCCCAACAATAGCAGCCCCCTCAAGATCCTGGAAACCTTCCTTCCGAAATTCCTTAGGGCCTTAGGCTATCCTTAACCCCCTCCCAACTTGAAAGTATATAATGGGCCACTCCTCTTGAGCCCCTTGCAGCTCTTCCTGCCCATGCGTCCTGTCCCCGTGCTTGAATAAAATCACCTTTTTTGCACCAAAGACATCTCAAGAATTCTTTCTTGGCTGTTGGCTTTGAACGCTAACGTTCTTTCCTACATCAAAGAGAACAAGCTTTGCAAGGGTTCAGGCACGTCTCTCCCACCTCCATTACTTTTGCCATTTATGAAAAATGCCTATACTTTCACTCATTATTTTTGAAATCAACTTAAGTTTATTGGTTACATACCCACTTCATCTGGTTCCTAAGTGACAACATGAGGACACACGCAGGTTCCTTATGCTAGTTAGGTATTTTCCTAAGATACAATGAGAGAAATAAAGAGGAAAAACAATAAATGTCTATCTGAGATAGAAGCGTTAAAAAGCAGTCACACCACATCCCAGTTGCACTGGGGGTTACAGGGACCTCAACATGTGTTAACACTCATGGGCCTGCATGCCAAAAGAATCTATTTTATTATAAGTGAATTAGAAAAAGAAAGCTATTACGTCTTCCTCATGTCCCAGAATATATAAGGAAAAATCATTATTTTTCCCGAAAATTGTGCACAGAGTTAAGGAAAGTCACCTGGCCTTATTTCTTATAAAACTGAGAAAGGTTACGACTACAGCAACGGCAAATCCAAGGACAGAGAGCAGAGGTGCGAGTTGCAGAGCCTCATGACAGGCGGGCAAGTCCAGGTTCCGAGTGTGGCTGCTGGGGTGTCGCAGGGTCCCAGGGGCCCTCGGGGTGGCCGCCTTGCCACGGCAGCTCCAGAGAAGCCCTCGCTGGCTGGCTGGCTGGCTGGCTGCGACGTTTATCCCTCTTGTCCTTTCCCTACAACCTGCTCAGGTTTCTTTCTGAGGACCTTGGTTTTGAGGTCCTGATTTCAGACACAAACAAATGAAGACGCTATAGGATTCAACACCAAATAAGGACCTTCCCCTATGTAATGTTAAACTGCAATTTGTTTTCTTTTGACTGTAAAACCAGAGTCACACATCTGACGGGCGCATCAATAAACAGAAGAATGGATCACTCAGGAAATGACATTCTGAGGCAGGGGAGGCCTAGACAACCTCATATGCTTGTTCCACTGGCAGGAACATAGGCTGTCCCCGTGTTCATTCCTGTTTGGGCACACGGCTAGGGAGCCTCTGGGCTACACAGCACAAGACATCTTCTTGGCCCTGCAGCAGGTGCTGGATCCCCGTGGCATTCCCTCTACCTGCTGCAGGTGGGGGCTGCTGTCACCTGGGAGTCTCTGCCTTGAGGCTTCGTCCTGGCCACACAGCAAGCCACAAACAACCACAGACAGGAAGTGTGTGGACAAAAATCATTGTTAAGGGTGTTCTACACCAACCCCTGCAGCTCCGCAGAGGGACTGAGAGGCACTGCCCAGGGTGCTTAAAAGCAGGCCTATAACTTCCTTCCCACCTCACATCCCCTTGCCCCTACCAGGGATGCTTGAGGTCACTTTACAACTAAACTCCTTGCACTTGAATCCTGGCCTCAGGGTGCGCTCCTGGGGGAACCCAGCCCAAGGCATAGCTATGTGTGCACACGCGTACACACACACACACACGTGCAGATGCTGGCTCTCTTGAGCATGGTCTTCATGCTTTCTCATGCCTGAGTACCATTCTCCTGTCACTTGCCATAGAAAGGGCGTCCACTCACGATGCCTGCCTGTCTGGGATGTGTCCTCTTTTCTTCCTGCTTAAATGGAATAGTGCAAGTCCCTGCCACTCATGACAACAGGGTAAACAGATCCTTAAAAGAGTTAAAAAGAGTCTAAATGTTGGTGTCCATAAGCACAGTATGTAAATGGATCTAGTTTTCTTTCCAAAACACCTGACCTTTTGCTTTAAATGTAATGTTAACCAGCTTTGAACCCAAAATATTTGCATCTTATGGTTTCTGTCCACAGTCTCTGAACCAGCTGATGGGGAACATTCCTCATTCAAGGTGGTGAAAGGTAGGGTGGGGAGTGTTGAGGTAAAAGACAGGAGGTGGAAGGGGGAATCATTGGATTGCCTATAATGCTATGAGAGACATCTCTTTTCATCTACTCTGACGGCTCCAGGGTGGGATCCAGGGAAAGAAGAATGGCAGATTGCAGACCACACCCTCGCTCCCCCAGAATGGCTCTTCTTTGAACTGTGATCTCAGAATAGCTGTTTATAATCAGAAACATTGCCAGGAAACATTGGATCCTACCAGCCTGCTGTACTTGCCAGCTGGTATTAACAGCCATATCAGGATTCAAAAAGGCTGCTACATATTGCATTGGCTTTTCCCTATCTGAAACTGCTGAGCATTTACTGAGGGTTTACTACATGCCAGGCAGTGGGATAAAGTCCTCTCAAAAGGCTAATTCAAATAATCCTCCTGAGAGCTCTCCAGGGGCTCCGCCAAGGTAATCCAATCCATGGATGAGAAGGCTGAGAGTCAGAGAGAGGAGGTAATTTGACCAAAGCCACAGGAAGAGCCTGGTGGAGATGAGATTTGAAGTCAGGTCTTTCTGAGTCTAGAGATTCCAGTTTAAGTCAGACTACCAGCTGCTCCTTGCAAAGCAACCCCATCCCTCTCCCTGTCTGACCTGATGGCTGTGTGAGGTACACATTCTCGAAAGGATATCATGCCTCTTGAGAGTGGGTGCATGTGGACTATGGGGTATGTAAAGCTGCAGTTATAGACAAGGAACAGTTTCTGGAAAGGTCACAGAGTCAATAGTTGAAATGTCATTTTCACATTAAAGCAAATGCACTGTGGGTGTCAATACCAGGCCTAAAGACTTTTGACAGCACGTTGAGTTTGTGTTCAGGGCACATCTCCAGCAAGTGGCCCAGCCTCAAGTTCCTACTCATCTGAACCCCTCTTCCCTTCTTTTTCCCCCCACCCCCACTACAGTGTCACAAAGTACCTGTGCACAGTCACACCACCAGAAACCCATGACCCTGACCCACTGTAGGTCATTTGGAAAGATGCACAGCGGCAAGTCCACAGGGTGACTCTGCATCCTCTGGTACCTGGGACAGGACTGCAACTTGCTGCTTGTCATTCCTTCAGTGGGTTCACACTGAAACCACCACCTTGTGCTCGGCACTTTACCAGCCCTAGAAGACTTAGCACTTAACAAAGTGGGCATGGTCCCTGATGCTTGGGCTCAATGGCAGAGAGAGAGATTGACCAAAAAATTAGATTTGTGAATAGAATACACAATTGCACATTCTGAGAACAGGAATGAAGGAAAAGATTATGTTGAGAGACTGAAATTTGGAAATGGATTTGGTTTGGCAGACCTGGAAGGCTTATTGGAGGAAGTAACATTGAATAAGACCCTAAAGGCTTGGTTGGTGAAGGATACACCAACTCAAGACTGGGACATGTAGTTCTCAACCTGGCTGCACATTTCAATCACCAGGAGGACTTTAAAAATATATTCCTGTCCAGGCTGCACCCAAGACTGATTTAGATCAGAATCACTGGAATGGATATGGGCAGCGCTATTTTTAAGTTCCCCAGGTGACCCCGATGTTCACCCAAGTTTAAGAAGCTGCAGACTGGAGTGGACCCAGGTACAGAGGCTTACGGCCAGGGTGTGTCTAGAGGGTGCATGTGAAGGTGCGGTGGAGAGGTGGGCAGAAGGAGTCAAATGAGCATGGGCAAACTGGGCAGGAGGTCGTCCCAGTGTCCGGCCTCAGGACAAAACTGGTGGTGGTGTTAGAGCTAGAGAGAGGCCAACTCCATGGGGTAACAGTTAGGACGGGATATATCCATCTAGGACTTGACATGCATTGGGTGAGGAGCCGAGGGAGGGATGGGCCAGGCACGAATCCTGCTAGATTCTCAGCATGAGTAACAGGCATGATTTGTGTTCTGTTTGCTAATTGATTTAGCGTCATCCATGATGAAAACCAAGAGGGCCGTCAGCAGGAAGCTCACCTGCAGTAGCAATAAATAGCCCTGCTCATGTTGGGCCAGCTCTCCGTGGAGCTAGCCAGGCAGCCGGGAACAGGGCTTGCCTGTAATGACCTCCAATGTGGAAAGAAAAAGAACTTTCACATCCTGACTCTAAAACTCTCTTTTCGCCCCGTGAGTCAGTACATAAACTTTAATTCAGACATTGGCAGTGCTGTCAACAGCTCGTATGTCATTAGCAGAGAGCTGCTGAGGCTCCGTGTGCCAGGGAGCAGGCTGCTTCTGCTGCCTTCCCTGGAGGTCGGAACCTCCTTTATTTGTGGAAACCTCAAAGACAAGGTCTTTCTGGACTGTGGGAAAGAAGCTGAGATACAGAACTTCGCCTTTGGCCTCTGTCTAATGGCTGACCCGTCTAGGCCAGGGCTCACCCTCTCTGAGTGACACACATGTCACTCTGCACACCTGGTGAATGTAACCACAGTGCTGGAGGCCTGGGCTGGATCTCAGCGGGTCGTCACTCATAGCCCAGGAGCTCTGCAGACCATGTTGGGAGAAGGCAGAGTATTAGCCCTGACAAGTGTGGGTACGGGTAGCACAGGTAGAAAAATGAGCAATAGCCTCTGTTAACTTGGTTGTCCTCCAAAATTGGGTCTGCTGACTCCTCAGAACCGCTAGAGGTAGGGATTGGCAAATGCCCCTGGGAAGAGCAAAGACTGTTATCCGTAGGAGAAACTGAGCTTCAAAGCGGGATTCTACTTGATAGGGAAATTTTAATGAAACCTCCAAAGCCCGTGACATGAAAACAAAGCTCAGCACAGGTTGTTAATGAATTGAACCCACTGCACACAGTACGAGTCTTCATAAACTAATACCAGACCAGGCAAGTCCTAACTTGTTTGTGGGTGTTAGGAGGGGGGGAGCATGAACTGCAATTTAAATTATAACACTAACTGCATATACCAGCTGAAGAAATCACCCAACAAAACCACCCCAAAAGGTTTTTAAAGTAGAAGGTGGTGTAGCTATTATAAATTGATGCTGAGGAAAACCAGAAGCATTTCGAAGGTTTTGAAGTCTCATTATATTTGAAACAGCCTAGGTTTGCTGCTATATAGTTTATGAGCCTGAAAATGAAATTACAGGACATAAAATATAAAAAAACCTAATCAATATTATATAACCAGGAAGCTTGGAAATTTAAAGGACATCTCATGTGCTACAGTTGAGGCCCTGAATGCCAGAAGAGAGCATATGGAGAGGAAGTTGGAGGTCAGATTACATCCCCGTTACCTTGTCCAAGTGTAACGGTTCTCCCATCAGCTCAATTTTGAGGCCTAACGTCCAAGACATGGATGACTTTAGCTGCTTCACCTCCTCATTCTCGTTTGTATCTTTTCTCATTGCCGGCAGATTCAGTGTGAAATGATCAGTTATTTTATCATTCAGCACTTGTAAAGACTTCCTGATCTTATTTCCACATGAATAGTAAATTGTTAAGAGATGTTCTCAGAAGACAAAGGGAGGATAAAGTTTTCCCTTTCCTCCATCACAAGAGATGATTGAAGCTCTTCCTAACTGCTCCCCTCCACCCTCTAAGGGCTCAGAACAGCTTTTGCAAGTTGGGGTTTTGGTGAAAAAGGTTGGCCACAAATTCCAGCTATCACAGTTCCTAGATGTGTGACCTGGGACAAGTCACTCCTTGAAACTTACTTTTCTCAACTAATAATGGAGATAGGTCTCTACTCAAATATTACCCCCTCGGAGACACCTGACTCAGCCACCTTATCAATAATGGTCCCATCCCTCCATTTTCAAAAAAAAATATCTCCTTAACCTGTTTTATTTTTAATCACTGACATTTAACTGCATTTCTCTTTGTTGATGTGTTAACAATAGAAGGCACACCCACCACCTCCCTGCCCAGGTACTGCATTCCTGCCCCTGGAACAATGTCTCTTCTTAGTAACAGCAAGTGTAATCATGAATAATAAGGTCAGGTAATAGATACATGTAAAGGCAGGGAAGCTGTAAAATAAATGCGGGAAATGCCAACATGTATAGGTAGAGAAGGGGAATACAAAGCTCACAGTGAAGAAGTAAAAAGGATGGTGGGAGGGTTAGGAGGTAAGTCAGCAGAAGATGGTATCAAGGGAGCCAAGCGTGGGGAGACTGAAGGAGGAGGGCAGCAATGATGTGGCAGATCCAGACACTGCAGATGTGGGAAGCCTATTCCAGTCCCCTGACGTCCACTTGTGAAATAGTAGCAAAGACATATATTGGTCTCTGCTCCTAGTTCCTTACCCAGAGCTCCTAAACCCTTGTACCCTCCTTGGTAATAGGAGTATTTTTGTTCTCCGGGCAGGCTTCTAGATGGGGCTGGTCATCAGAAAAATCAAGCCATGACTGGAGAAAGGAGACAGGCTGCAGTAGAGTTAATAATCGACCATGCCAGTGCAATGAAGTCTCCATAAAAAATAAATAAATAAATAAATAAATAAAAAATTGGGGGTTTGGAAAACTGGATCAATGAACACATTCATATCCTGGGAAACTGGTGACTCCAACTCCACGAAGACAGAAGCTCCCTGCTCAGGACTCTTCCAGACCCTTCACTCCATGTACCTCTTCATGAGTGTTCATTCATGTCCCTCATTGTATCCTTTATAATAAATCAGTAGATGTTCCCTGAATTCTGGGGCCATTATAGCAAATTACTAAACCCAGTAAGGGGGTTGTGGGAACCCTGATTTTAATCCATAAGCACAGGTGACACCTGGACTTGTGATTGGCATCTAGAGTTGGGGGGAGTCTTGTGGCACAGAACCCTTAACCTGTAGGGTCTGGACTAACTCTGGTTAGTATCAGAATTGAATTGAATTGTAGGACACCTGGATGATGTCATGGAATTGCTTGGTGTGGTGTCATTGCACATCTGGTCCAGAAGTGTTCTGTGTGAGTGTGTAAAGGACAACAAAAGAGTATGTTTTCTCAGACACTATTCAACATTAATGAGTATTTGTGCATTGCCCTTATGCGCAAAACTGAGTACCGAGGCACACATAGAAAGAATGGCTTCACTATTTATCATCCGGGTGGGGAGAGGGGTGGACACTGCAGATGCCCCACCCTGTGCCCCTCCCACCCACCCTTAAGTATACCTGCTCTGTGGTCCACAATCCCAGGCATACTGGTGGCTTCTTACTACAAGCACCCTCTTGTGTCTTTTTTTGTTTTACTTTTTTTTTTTATTATGTTATGTTAATCGCTGTACATTATATCATAAGTTTTTGATGTAGTGTTCCATGATTCATTGTTTGCATATAACACTCAGTGCTCCATGCAGTACATGCCCGCCTTAATACCCATCATCAGGCTAACCCATCCCCCCACCCCTCTTCCCTCTAGAACCGTCAGTTTGTTTCTCAGAGTCCATAGTCTCTCATGGTTCGTCTCCCCCTCCGATTTCTCCCCCTTCATTCTTCCCTTCCTGCTATCTTCTTCTTGTTTTTTTTTCTTTTAACATATTTTAATATATTATTTGTCTCAGAGGTACAGGTCTGTGATTCAACAGTCTTACACAATTCACAACGCTCACCATACCACATACCCTCCCCAATGTCTATCACCCAGACACCCCATTCCTCCCAACCCCCACCACTGCAGCCACCCTCAGTTTGTTTCCTGAAATTAAGAATTCCTCATATCACTGAGGTCATATGATACATGTCTTTCTCTGATTGACTTATTTCGCTCAGCATAATACCCTCCAGTTCCATACATGTCATTGTAAATGGCAAGATTTCATTCCTTTTGATGGCTGCATAATACTCCATTGTATATATATACCACATCTTCTTTAGCCATTCATCTGTCGATGGACATCTTGGCTCTTTCCACAGTTTGGCTATTGTGAACATTGCTGCTATAAACATTGGGGTGCATGTACCCATTCAGAACCTACATTTGTATCTTTGGGGTAAATACCCAGTCGTGCAATTGCTGGATCGTAGGGTAGCTCTATTTTCAACTTTTTGAGGAACCTCCATGCAGTTTTCCAGAGTGGCTGCACCAGCTTGCATTCCCACCAACAGTGTAGGAGGGTTCCCTTTTCTCCCCATCCCCCCCAACATCTGTCGTTTCCTGACTTGTTAATTTTAGCCATTCTGACTGGTGTGAGGTGATATCTCACTGAGGTTTTGATTTGGATTTCCCTGATGCCGAGCGATACTGAGCACTTTTTCATGTGTCCGTTGGCCATTTGGATGTCTTCTTTGGAAAAATGTCTGTTCATATCTTCTGCCCATTTCTTGATTGGATCATTTATTCTTTGGGTGTTGAGTTTAAGAAGTTCTTTATAGATTTTGGTTACTAGCCCTTTATCTGATATGTCATTTGCAAACATCTCCCATTCTGGCAGTTGTCTTTTGTTTTGTTGACTGTTCCTTTTGCTGTGCAAAAGCATTTTATCTTGATGAAGTCCCAGTAGTTCATTTTTCCCCTCTCTTCCCTTGCCTTTGGCAATGTTTCTAGGAAGAATTTGCTATGGCTGAGGTCGAAGAGGTTGCTGCCTGTGTTGTTCTTTTGGATTTTGATGGACTCCTGTATCACACTTAGGTCTTTCAACCATTTTGAGACTATTTTTGTGTGTGGTGTAAGGAAATGGTCCAGTTTCATTATTCTGCATGTGGCTGTCCAGTTTTCCCAACACCCTTTGTTGAAGAGACTGTCTTATTTCCATTGGTCATTCTTTCCTGCTTTGTTGAAGATTAGTTGACCATAGAGTTGAGGGTCCATTTCTGGGCTCTGTATTCTGTTCCATTGATCTATGTGTCTGTTTTTGTGCCAGTACCATACTGTCTTGATGATCACAGCTTTGTAATAGAGCTTGAAGTCCAGAATTATGATGCCGCCAGCTTTGCTTTTCTTTTTCAACATTCCTCTGGCTATTCAGGGTCTTTTCTGGTTCCATACAAATTTTAGGATTATTTGTTCCGTTTCTTTGAAAAAAGTGGATGGTATTTTGATAGGGATGGCATTAAATGTGTAGATTGCTCTAGGTAGCATTGACATCTTCACAAGATTTGTTCTTCCATTCCATGAACATGGAACATTTTTCCAATTCTTTGTGTCTTCCTCAATTTCTTTCATGAGTATTTTATAGTTTTCGGAGTACAGATCCTTTGTCTCTTTGGTTAGATTTATTACTAGGTATCTTATGGCTTTGGGTGCAATTGTAAATGGGATCAACTCCTTAATTTCTCTTTCTTCCGTCTTGTTGTTGGTGTATAGGAATGCCACTGATTTCTTTTTTTTTTTTTATTCTTATGTTAATCCCCATACATTACATCATTAGTTTTAGATGAAGTGTTCCATGATTCATTGTTTGTGCATAACACCCAGTGCTCCATGCAGAATGTGCCCTCCTAAATACCCACCACCAGGCTAACCCATCCTCCCACCCCCCTCCGCTCTAGAACCCTGTTTGTTTTTCAGAGTCCATCGTCTCTCATGGTTCATCTACCCCTCCGATTTCCCCCGCTTCATTCTTCCCCTCCCGCTACCTTCTTCTTCTTCTTTTTTTTTTTCTTAACATATATTGCATTATTTGTTTCAGAGGTACATATCTGAGATTCAACAGTCTTGCACAATTCACAGCGCTTACCAGAGCACATACCATCCCCAGTGTCTATCACCCAGTCACCCCATCATTCCCACCCCACCCCCCACTCCAGCAACCCTGAGTTTGTTTCCTGAGATTAAGAATTCCTCATATCAGTGAGATCATATGATACATGTCTTTCTCTGTTTGACTTATTTCACTCAACATAATACCCTCCAGTTCCATCCACGTCGTTGCAAATGGCAAGATCTCATTCCTTTTGATGGCTGCATAATATTCCATTGTATATATATACCACTTCTTCTTTATCCATTCATCTGTTGATGGACATCTTGGCTCTTTCCACAGTTTGGCTATTGTGGACCTTGCTGCTATAAACATCGGGGTGTACGTACACCTTCGGATCCCTACTTTTGTATCTTTGTGGTAAATACCCAGTAGTGCAATTACTGGATCATATGGTAGCTCTACTTTCAACTTTTTGAGGAAACTCCATACAGTTTTCCAGAGTGGCTACACCAGCTTGCATTCCCACCAACAGTGTAGGAGGATTCCCCTTTCTCCGCATCCCCGTCAACAACTGTCATTTCCTGACTTGTTAATTTTAGCCATTCTGACTGGTGTGAGGTGGTATCTCATTGAGGTTTTGATTTGGATTTCCCTGATGCCGAGTGATATTGAGCACTTTTTCATGTGTCTGTTGGCCATTTGGATGTCTTCTTTCCAGAAATGTCTGTTCATGTCTTCTGCCCATTTCTTGATTGGATTCTTTGTTCTTTGGGTATTGAGTTTGATGAGTTCTTTATAGATTTTGGATACTAGCCCTTTATCTGACATGTCATTTGCAAATATCTTCTCCCATTCTGTCGGTTGTCTTTTGGTTTTGTTGACTGTTTCCTTTGCTTTGCAAAAGCTTTTTATCTTGATGAAGTCCCAATAGTTCATTTTTGCCCTTGCTTCCCTTGCCTTTGGTGATGTTTCTAGGAAAAAGTTGCTTAGGCTGAGGTCAAAGAGGTTGCTGCCTGTGTTCTCCTTTAGAATTTGGATGGACTCCTGTCTTACATTGAGGTCTTTCAACCATTTGGAGTCTATTTTTGTGTGCGGTGTAAGGAAATGGTCCAGTTTCATTCTTCTGCATGTGGCTATCCAATTTTCCCA
>NC_058412.1:91230486-91235762 GCF_002201575.2 Neomonachus schauinslandi | reverse complement strand
GATTTTTGATGACTGCTTCAATTTCCTTAGTGGTTATAGGTCTGTTCAGGTTTTCTATTTCATCCTGGTTCAGTTTTGGTAGTTGGTACATCGCTAGGAATGCCTCCATTTCTTCCAGGTTATTTAATTTGCTGGCATAGAGTTGCTCATAATATGTTCTTATAATTGTTTGTATTTCTTTGGTGTTGGTTGTGATCTCTCCTCTTTCATTCATGATTTTGTTGATTTGGGTCATTTCTCTTCTCTTTTTGATAAGTCTGGCCAGGGGTTTATCAATCGTGTTAATTCTTTCAAAGAACCAGCTCCTAGTTTCGTTGATCTGTTCTACTGTTCTTTTAGTTTCTATTTTATTGATTTCTGCTCTGATCTTTATTATTTCTCTTCTCCTGCTCGGCTTAGGCTTTATTTGCTGTTCTTTCTCCAGCTCCTTTAGGTGTAGGGTTAGGTTGTGTACTTGAGACCTTTCTTGCTTCTTGAGAAAGGCTTGTATTGCTATATACTTTCCTCTTAGGACTGCCTTTGCTGCATCCCAAAGATTTTGAATAGTTGTGTTTTCATTTTCATTGGTTTCCATGTATTTTTTTAATTCTTCTTTAATTTCCTGGTTGACCCATTCGTTCTTCAGTAGGGTGCTCTTTAGCCTCCATGTATTTGAGTTCTTTCTGACTTTCCTCTTGTGATTGAGCTCTAGTTTCAAAGCATTGTGGTCTGAAAATAGGCAGGGAATGATTCCAATCTTTTGGTACCGGTTGAGACCTGATTTATGACCTAGGATGTGATCTATTCTGGAGAATGTTCCATGGGCACTAGAGAAGAATGTGTATTCCGTTGCTTTGGGGTGGAATGTTCTGAATATGTCTATAAGTCCATTTGGTCCAGTGTGTCATTTAAAGTCTTTATTTCCTTGTTGATCTTTTGCTTAGACGATCTGTCCATTTCAGTGAGGGGGGTGTTAAAGTCCCCCACTATTATTGTATTGTTGTCGATGTGTTTCTTTGCTTTTGTTATTAATTGGCTTCTATAATTGGCTGCTCCCATGTTAGGGGCATAGGTATTTACAATTGTTAGATCTTCTTGTTGGATAGATCCTTTAAGTATGATATAGTGTCCTTCCTCATCTCTTATTACAGTCTTTGGTTTAAAATCTAATTTGTCTGATAGAAGGATTGCCACCCCAGCTTTCTTTTGGTGTCCATTAGCATGGTAAATGGTTTTCCACCCCCTCACTTTCAATCTGGGGCTGTCTTTGGGTCGAAAATGAGTCTCTTGCAGACAGCATATCAATGGGTCTTGTTTTTTAATCCAGTCTGATAGCCTGTGTCTTTTGATTGGGGCATTGAGCCCATTTACATTCAGGGTAACTATTGAAAGATAGGAATTTAGTGCCATTGTATTGCCTGTAAGGTGACTGTTACCGTATATTGTCTGTGTTCCTTTCTGGTCTATTTTGCTTTTAGGTTTTCTCTTTGCTTAGAGGACCCCTTTCAAGATTTCCTGTAGGGCTGGTTTTGTGTTTGCAAATTCCTTTATTTTTTGTTTGTCCTGGAAGCTTTTTATCTCTCCTTCAATTTTCAATGACAGCCTAGCTGGATAGAGTATTCTTGGCTGCATATTTTTCTCATTTAGTGCTCTGAATATATCCTGCCAGTCCTTTCTGGCCTGCCAGGTCTCTGTGGATAGGTCTGTTGCCAATCTAATGTTTCTACCCTTGTAGGTTACATATCTCTTCTCCCGAGCTGCTCTCAGGATTTTCTCTTTGTCTATGAGACTCGCAAGTTTTACTATTAGATGTCGGGGTGTTGACCTATATTTATTGATTTTGAGAGGGGTTCTCTGTGCTTCCTGGATTTTGATGCCTGTTTCCTTACCCAAATTAGGGAAGTTCTCTGCTATAATGTGCTCCATTATACCTTCTGCCCCTCTCTCTCTTTCTTCTTCTTCTGGGATCCCAATTATTCTAATGTTGTTTCGTCTTATGGTATTGCTTATCTCTCGAATTCTGCGCTCGTGATCCAGTAGTTGTTTATCTCTCTTTTTCTCAGCTTCTTTATTTTCAATCATTTCATCTTCTATATTACTGATTCTCTCTTCTGCCTCATTTATTCTAGCAGTTAGCGCCCCCATTTTTGATTGCACCTCATTAATAGCCTTTTTGATTTCTACTTGGTTGGATTTTAGTTCTTTTACTTCTCCAGAAAGGGTTTCTCTAATAACTTCCATATTTTTTTCAAGCCCAGCTAGTATCTTTAAAGTGATGATTCTGAACTCTAGATCTGACATTGTACTAATGTCCGTATTGAGTAGGTCCCTGGCAGTCGGTACTACCTCTTGTTCTTTTTGTTGAGGTGATTTTTTCCATCTTGTCATTTTGTGCCGAGGAGAATAGATTAATGAGAGAACAAAATGCTAGCAGAGTAACAACGTCCACAGAAAATATACTGTAAACAAATCAGAAAAAACCTGAAGCAGTGGGAAAAGAAAGGGAAAGAGAGAAAAAAGAAAAAGAAAAAAAAGAAAAAGATAAAGATAAAAACAAAAACAAACAAACAAAACAACAACAACAAAAAAACCAGAATGTGATCAAATATGATCAGGCTGGTATATAGATCAGGGCCACACACTAGATTTGGGGTGGATTTTGGTCTTTTAGAAGAAAGTGCCTCCCAAAATTTTAAAGAAAGAAAAACTTATATATGTACAAAAATAAGGGTTGATATGATGAAGGGATGGAATATGACTGTAAAGATGGAAATTATAAAAAATTTTATAAAAGGAATTGATAAGAAGTTGTTTGAAAAAAGAAAGAAGAGGATTTAAAAAAAGAAAAAAAAGGGAGAGGATGTGATCAGGCAGGGGAATAGAAAACACCATATACTAGAGATTTAGGTATATTTTGATCTGTTAGAAGAAACTATCTCAAAATTTTAAAGAGAGAACAACTTATATATATAAGCCAAAAATACGGGTAACTACTATGAAGGGATAGAATATGACTCTAAAAATGAAAAATAAAAATGTTTTTTTTTTTTAAAAAAGGGATTGATAATATGTTGGTTGAAAAAGGGAAAAAGAAAAATTCAAAAAGAAGAAAAGACAGTTAAAAAAAATTAACTTTGAAAGACTAAAGAATCATGGTAAAAAAGCCATGAATTCTATGTGCAGTAGTCCCCTACAGCTGGAGTTCTGCCGTTCTCATTGATGGGTAAACTTGGTCTTGGCTGGCTGTTCTCCTGATCTTCTGGGGAGGGGCCTGTTGCCGTGGTTTCCAAATGTCTTTTCCAGAGGCAGAATTGCCCCGCCCTTGCCCCCTCCCAGCTAAGTAATCTGCTCAGGTTTGCTCTCCGGGGCTTTTGTTCCCTGTGAGCTTTCCGTACAGCTTTGGAGGCGGAGAGTGAAAATGGCGGCCTCCCAATCTCCGCCGCAGAGGAGCCGAGAACTCGGGGCCCTGCTTCTCAGTGAGACCCCAGAGAAAAGCCGTCAGTCACTCCCGTCTCCCCGGTCTCCGGCCGCACTCCGTGCTCACCCGGCCTGTGACCGCGCGTTTCTATCTCTGGCACCCGACCCCGGGTGGAGTCTCCAAACCCAGCAGATCCCTGCGGCGCACTCCCGCGCGGCTCCTCCCAGGGGAGGAAGGTGAGTCTCCCCGGATCTGCCGCTTATTGGGTCCCTGCTGGAGGAGCAGTGGCCCGACTGTGCCGCGGACCACGGTTTATGGCAACCCCGAGCTGAGAGCCCGCGCCTGGGCTCCGTCTCTGCAGCCGGCTTCCCTGCTCCGATACCTGGGAGCTCTGCCACACTCAGGCACCCCCAGTCTTTCTGTGACCCGTGGGTCCTGAGACCACACTGTCCCGCGAGGGTTCCACCCCCCGCTTAGCCACCAGAGTGACGTCCCTCAGTGGAGCAGACTTTTAAAAGTTCCGATTTTGTGCTCCGCGGCTCTATCACTTGCCAGAAGCGGCCGCCGGAGGCCCCTCCCCCGCCGTCTATCCTCCCGAATATCGCCTCGGATTCACTTCTCCGCACGTCCTACCTTCCAGAAAGTGGTCGCTTTTCTGATGAGAGAGTTGTTGCTCTTCTTTTCTTCGGTCTCCTGTTGAGTTTGTAGGTGTTCAGAATGGTTTGATCCCTATCCAGCTGAATTCCTGAGACCAGACGAAATCGAGGTCTCCTACTCCTCCGCCATCTTGCTCCGCCCCCAGGAATGCCACTGATTTCTATGCATTGATTTTATATCCTGCCACTTTGCTGAATTCTTGTATGAGTTCTAGCAGTTTGGGGGTGGAGTCTTTTGGGTTTTCCACATAAAGTATCATATCATCTGCAAAGAGTGAGAGTTTGACTTCTTCTTTGCCAATTTGGATGCCTTTGATTTCTTTTTGTTCTCTGATTGCTGTGGCTAGGACTTCTAATACTATGTTTTATAGCAGTGGTGATAGTGGACATCCCTGCCATGTTCCTGAAGTTAGGGGGAAAGCTCTCAGTTTTTGCCTACTGAGAATGGTATTCGCTGTGGGTTTTTCATAGATGGCTTTTAGGATATTGAGGTAGGTACCCTCTATCCCTATACTCTGAAGTGTTTTGATCAAGAAAGGATACTGTACTTTGTCAAATGCTTTTTCTGCATCTATTGAGAGGACCATGTGGTTCTTGTTCTTTCTTTGATTAATGTATTGTATCACATTGATTGATTTGCGGATGTTGAACCAATCTTGCAGCCCAGGGATAAATCCCACTTAGTTGTGGTGAATAATCCATTTAATGTACTGTTGATGATATTGGCTAGTATTTTGGTGAGAATTTTTGCATCCATGTTCATCAGAAATATTGGTCCGTAATTCTCCTTTTTGATGGGGTCTTTGTCTGGCTTGGGGATCAAGGTAATGCTGGCCTCATAAAATGAGTTTGCAGTTTTTCCTTCCATTTCTATTTTTTGGAACAGTTTCAGAAGAATAGGTATTAATTCTTCTTGAAATGTTGGGTAGAATTCCCCTGGGAAGCCATCTGGCCCTGGTCTCTTGTTTTTGGGAGATTTTTGATGACTGCTTCAATTTCCTTAGTGGTTATAGGTCTGTTCAGGTTTTCTATTTCTTCCTGGTTCAGTTTTGGTAGTTGATACATCTCTAGGAATGCATTCATTTCTTCCAGGTTATTTAATTTGCTGGCATAGAGTTGTTCATAATATGTTCTTATAATTGTTTGTATTTCTTTGGTGTTGGTTGTGATCTCTCCTCTTTCATTCATGATTTTGTTGATTTGGGTCATTTCTCTTTTCTTTT